>NW_027185588.1:702066-785894 GCF_028583685.1 Petaurus breviceps papuanus
GCAGGGAGGGGAGCATAAAATCAGCTCTTCTCTTAATTAGTCAGATTACTTGTCAGATTTACATTAGCAGCTATAAGGGAGGATGGAGCCCACACTCTGCCGGGGGTGTCAGGGGCTCTTCTATATCGATCTGTCAGCCTCAAGGCAGGCCAGCTGCGAGGGCGACCTTCATCCGCCACTTTTGTTCTGTGCCCACGGACTGGTCCCGGGTCTCTTTTGTTAAAGCTCAGAATTCAACACCAGGAAGACGCTGCCTCTGGGGGCCCTGATGAAGAGTGGGAGGATTATTCTGACGAAATCGCTTCAAACTTCATAGAAGACAGAGCTGCTGGTCTCACACCTCGCCCCAGAGCAGGAGCTAGAGGGACGGGGAGGCAGCCGCCGCTCCTCTCCGCAGCTGGCTGGGCCAACAGCTTGGCGCAGTGGCTGGTGATCAGGCTGGATTGGGGGTGGGGAGTGCTCGTGGACTTTCCGTCTTTGAAGGGCCAGCGTGGAAGAGAGACTAGGTTTGTTCCACTTGGCACTAAAGGACATAGCTACCGTAGGAGCAAAGGGCGGAAGTTACAGAGAGATTTAGTCTTGGTATCAGGATGATGATAATAAAAACAATAATGATGATCATGAAAATAGCATATTTTGTTTGCGGGTGGCTAGGTGGCACAGTGAATAGAGAGAGGACCGGCCCTGGAGTCAGGAGGACCTGAGTTCAAATCCATCCTCACACACTTAACACGTACTAACTGTGTGACCTTGGGCAAGTCACTTAACCCCAATTGCCCTCCAAAAAGCAAAAAAGAAACAAAACCCCCCATTTTTTAGGGGGGAAGTCAGGGTAATCGGGGTTAAGTGACTTGCCCAAGGTCACATGGCTAGTGAGTGTTACATGTCTGGGAATGGATTTGAACTCAGGTCCTCCTGATTCCAGGGCCGGTCCTCTCTCTATTCACTGTGCCACCTAGTTGCCCTCAAAATAGCATTTATATAGCAATTCAAGGTTTACAAAATACTTTGCAAATATCTCATTTGATCTTCACAACCACCCTGGAAGGTAGTTGCTATTACTATCCCCATTTTACATATAAGTAAACCGAGGCAGACAGAGGTTAAAGGACTTGCCCACGGTCACATATCTAGTGGTGTCTGAGTCGAAATTTGAACTCAGTTCCTTCTGATTCTTAGCCCAGTGCTCTACCCACTACACCACCTAATTTCTTGCTCAGAAGTCGGATAGATCTCTTTGGCAGAGAAAAGTTTCTCCTTTCTCCCTCGCTTGACGTTGTAAAGGAAAGGGGATTTCTGGAGCGGATGGTATCTGAGGAACTTTCCAACCGTGAGTCTGTGATTCTCTTATACAGAAAGAAATGGACAGATGCTGCCTGTCCTGGCCCAGCTTGGCCTGGCTGCTCCTCCCTCTCCAAGATCGAAGGTGGGTCTGGGGGCGGGTGGAGCTGCTATCTGGAACACATACCGCCACTCATCACTTTGGGCTTTGAATCACTCGCTGCCATGTGTCAGACGGTGCCTGCACAGGAAGCCAATTTGACTGAATTCAGTTACAAACAAAAATAATCGTTGAATTAGATAATAGCGATCAGATTTTATCCCTTTTTTATACATACAGAGAAAGAGAGAATGCAAGCTCTATCAGGTCCTACCATACTGGAAAAACGTCAGGTATGGGCCTGGTGACAGGCAGACTCAATGTCTGTTATCTGACACCCAACCTCCCTAGAGCTGGATGCACTCATTTCTGGGTGGGCAGAGTAAAGGGTATGGATTTTTCAGGCTCAACAATTGTCCAAGGCCAGCCTCCAAAGGCAGAATTCTTAACTTTCTGTGTATCTGATGCAACCTATAACCCCCTCCGCAGAATAAGGTTTTTAAACGCATAAAATAAAACACATGGGATTATGAAGGGACCCAATTAGATTGAAATACAATTATCAAAATATTTTTAAAAACAAATTCATAGATTCCAGGTTAAGAACCCCTGTGGATGACGTCAGAGACCCCTTCTGGTGCTAAATCCTCTGAAGTCCTTTAATTTGTTGATGTTTCCACTCCCAGAATTCCTACCCTCTTCTCTACCACAGTGTATGGGCCCCCCTCTTCCTTTTCTTCCTTCTCCTTCCCCTGCTGATGTTCCTAAGACAGTGTTCTCTCTACCAAGAAGAACCCTCTCTTGGGGCATGCCCAGGAGGGAGGGAGGCTTTGAGGATAGCTTCTAGAGGCTAACAAGTCAGTTCCTTCTTGATATGCTATTTCCTGTATTGATTTTCCCCATCACTGGGGCTGTTTGACCATTCCATGTGCCATTAAATCTTCCCTTCGGGAGAACTTCCTTGGAGCTCCTCCTTTTAAATGTTCCATGTTCTCCAAAATCAGAGAAATCATAGACTTTAGATTGGAGGGGCAACAGACCTTAGTTTCTGGATTATTGAGCTTGAGTCAGGAAGACCTGGGTTTGAATCCTGTCTTGGACGTGTACTAGTTCCATGACCCCTGAGCAAGTCCCTTTCTCTCTCCAGACCTCAGTTTCGTCATTTTTACTTGATGACCACTAAGGTCCCTTCCACTTCTTAATCTGTGTATAATACTATATTCTTATGGTTAAATATTTGACTGATCCTCTTCATCCAAACCCTTTGCATGGTCTTCTCAGTCTGATACCATTCTTTGTATGTCCTTCTAAATTAGTTCTTAACCTGGGGAAACTGGGTCCTCAAGGAATCCATGAATAGATTTCAAGGGATCTGCAAATTTATGTGTTTTTTTTCACATTTTGTTAACTTAAAAAATCTTTTAAGTTGCTTTTATTTTTTAATTAACAGAAATTAATTTTCTCTCCCACCTTCCCGTCCTACTGTGGAAACTCCT
Source organism: Petaurus breviceps papuanus (assembly GCF_028583685.1). Classification (NCBI taxonomy): domain Eukaryota; kingdom Metazoa; phylum Chordata; class Mammalia; order Diprotodontia; family Petauridae; genus Petaurus; species Petaurus breviceps. The sequence goes on from NW_027185588.1 coordinate 704,944, forward strand.
CCCCCCCCAAAAAAAAAATCCTGGTAACAAACATGCATATTCAAGCAAAGCTCTGCTTAAATTGGCTCTGCTCAAAAATATGTTTTATTCTGCACCCTAAATCCATAACCTCTCTCTTAGGAGAGGGGTAGCTTGCTTCATTGTCAGTCCTCAATTTTTCTTAGCAAACTTCTGTATTTTATTTAAACTTTTTTTAAATTAAAAAAATTGAAATTTGTAATTGTTATTTAAATTTAAAAAATTAAAAAAAAAAACATTATTCTGAGGAAAAACTCTGTAGGTTCCACCAGATTGCCAAAGGGTTCTATGGCACAAGAAAGTTAGACACTGCTGATCTAAAGTCAGAGTTAGAGGAATCTGGTAAGAAAGGATTACATGGGACCAAGGGTCTGGGAATGGGGTATTTGGATTCAGAGATGCAGGGAGTGGGTGAAGAGAGCATCATTGGTACTTCAATGGAGATTGCTGAAATGGAATTTGGGCTGGTCCTTTCACTTCTAAAATCTCATTATTTCCCTCGAGCTCAGCCATGTCCTCTATACCTAAAATTGCATTAAAAAAAGAATGTGGATATTAGGTTTGCCTCTACCTTTATTTACTGAAAAATAAAATATCAATGGCTCAAGCATAGAAACTTCCCCTGCTCTGGGCTCCAGCTCTGGCCAAGTCTGAGACCCTTGGTCCAAATCATCAGCAAACAGGCCCTGCCTCCTGCCCACATCCTCTCATTGCAGAATACATTCAGACTCGTGAGTGCCACAGCTGTAATCACTGGGGAAATCTGACCCAGAAAGAAATGGAAAAGTGAGAAAAGGAAATTGCTACTAGTGGGTAAGATAAGATAAATAAAAACTGGCAGCCAGGCTCTTTTTTCTCCCTGAGCAAGAGCCAGGTTCTCTCCAAGTACCTGTCTGGCCCCTCCTCCCTATGCCATCTTTGGGTGAGTGGTTTAGATTTGCTGAGTCTCTGTTTTCTCACCCTTAAAATGAAGGGGCTAGACCACCTAGTCTCTGAGGACCCTTCCAGCTCTAGTACTAACTATGGCCCTGTGATCTTTCTCTTTAAGAATTCTAATGGTATTAAATATAAAATAAATTTTATCAATAGACTTTGTTTTTGTATGACCTACATTTCTCCTATGATGCAAGACCCACCCAATCTCAGAGATAGATGGTACCTTGGGGGCCATTCCATCCAATTTTCTTCTCCAGTATAAGAACACTTCCTACAATATTTACAGACCAGCTTCTGCTTAAACACTTCCAGTGATGGGAAGCTCATTAACTAGTAAGGAAGTCTATTCCATTGATGAATGGCTATGGTTGCCAGAAATTGCTTATGTTGAGCTATGCTTAAATTGTCCCTTCTACATGAAATCTTTCCAGACTTCCCTCTCCCTTACCCCAACTGCTAATACCTTCCTATGTATTAATTGTGTATATATTTTATAGACATACTTGTACATATATACGTCTTGTCTACTGGAATAGAATGTAATTTCCTTGAGGGTAGGGACTAATTCTCTTTTGTCTTTGTATATTGGGTATCTAGTAGGTGCTTGATAAATTCTTGTTGATTGATAGAGGCAAAATCTTCCTCCCAACAGCTAGAGCTTACAACTATAATCAGGGCTTTGTCCTAGAGCTCAGAATTTAGAGGACACCATGATGTAGAGGGCTTAGCACTTAATCAGCAAGAATAATTAATTAAAATAAAAAACATAAACTTGTCCCTTTCTTCTATCTGGGCTGCAGCCCATTGACTCTTGTCTTCATCCCTTGGGACTTTCAGAATGTTTCCTGTATCATCCATTTGACTTATCTCTTAGAAATCAGAAAGATTAATTTTTTTAAATCAAGATTAGTCACCATTCTCTATTTTGTTCAGCTGTTATGTATGCGGTTTTGTATCCCAAACTGGATTGCATATCAGTTATATGTTCATGTACATATGTGCCTTATGTATGATTCTGTAAGGCAGCTATGACATAGTAGAAAGAGATCAAGATTTGAATTCTGACTTTCATTTAACATCTGCATAACCTTGGGCAAGTCTCTTCCCCTTGACTCTGTTTTCCTCATCAGCAAAATGAGGGATTCTTTCAATTCAAGGCTTTATATTTGCCTCACCTGTGAAATGGAGTCATAGAGTTACAATGGTCTGTGGTTGATCACACTCCTTTGTAGGTCAGCTCAGTCTGCTACTAGAATCATTCCCATATTTAATCTCAGCATTTGAGTATTAGTGTTGGGCATTTTGGATATTTTTTCATTAATTATTAATACTTCAATATTTCTCTCAATTAATCAGTTGGTCTCAGAACCCCCACCCCAGTTCATCAAATATTTATTTAATGAACTGGGGAAACCTTTTTTTCTCCATAAGTAGTTACTCATATCTTTCAATATGGCAACCCCTCAACATCTACTAGGATGTACTCAATGTTAAAGTTACTGAATATAAGATTTATCAATAATGTAGTCAATAAAAACATAAAGATAGAAATATCTTTTTATAATAGTTTAACAATGAGAAAGATCACAGCCAGAGTCATATTCTACAATCACAGTAAATGCAAATGGCTTCTTATTTTTAGAAGTCCAGTTCCACCATTCAGTTCACTAAAGATACCAAACAAAATCTCTTTTTCAAGAATTCTCTCCACCCTCTTCACAAGATAAAGGTTTAAAATAGTTACATTGAAAAAGAAAGCCTCTTTGTATTCTTTCTCTCTGTCTTTTCCAGCTTTTCCTCACTGATGACAGGAAAAAAGTCTCCTCTACCCCTCTCAGGCCATAATGACTCTTAATAATCTTTTTCTAGCTTCACTCCTCACAAAAATTATCTTGTTTTCATAAACAATAGACAGTTCTATGTAGAAATAAGGATTTCCTCACCCCCTTTTTCTGTGTTTTCTCCATAATTTCTCTCCAAACACCTCCATTAATTTTCTTAGCTCTCAAAAAACTGCTAGACCCAACTGCCAAATCTTAAGCATTCCATTTGGCTCTTGCAGCCACAAGTACAGAAACTATCACTTAGAGCAACGATGGCCCCTGTAGGAGAGGTTGGTTTCCTTTCTGCCAAAAAACTTCCAGTCCCATGAAAATTATCTGAGGGTATATAAAATCCACATTAATATTAAATCCAATACACCTATAATGTAAAACACCACTTGCCAGGCTATTGTAAATAATGAGAAAAAGAATATAGAATGATCAGTAGCCAATCCAGTAGTTAAATAGAATCTCGCTACATGCAAAACATATCAAGAAGCGCAAAAACAACATGATATATAATTCAATAATGAATTCTATGTAACTGAATGAACAACCATGTCTACTTTTTCTCCCACAATATCATTTAGCCTATTTGTCGGTTGGATGGTTTTAATTCTGCTGTGGCCAGTGGAATCTCGCTACATGTTCCTAAGTTTATTAATGTTATAGGCTTGCTACCAATATTTTAAAACTCTATGACTTGTCTTTTGTATCCTGGGAAACTCTACAACTGAGGTTCTAGGCAAGAAAGATATTTCCTCTTTGTTCAGCTCTCCATGGGGTCCTCCTAGGTCCAAGGCAAAGCTATTGGTATTCTATGTGGTGTCTGCTTTACTTAAAGCAATACCTTTCTTGGATGTTCTCTTTCCTATTAGAGAAACAAGTCAGAGCTTGACATTCTTGAATTGCTTTATGAACATAGTTTTGGGGCAGTTAGGTGGCACAATGAATATAGTGCCAGGGCTCGAAGTCAGGAAGACTTGAGTTCAAATTCAGCCCCAGGCACTTACTAGTTGTGTGACCCTGGGCAAGTCATTTTACCTCTGTCTGCCTCGGTTTCCTCATCTGTAAAATGGAGATAATAATAGCACCTACTTCTCAGAGTTGTTATGAGGAACAAATGAGATAATAATTGTAACACACTTAGCATGGTATCTGGCATATAACAAGCATTGTATAAGTGTTATCAAGTATTGCTATCATTATCATTGTTACAGAAAACAGTTCTGCTTTTGTGATTGTATCTAATCTCTATCTCATTTGGGCTAGAAGTTCAGACTCCACCCAGAGATGTGATTACATTACTCACTGGCCTTGAAGCTTCAGCTTACTCTATTTTTCTGACCTGGTTCAGTTCACCCCTCCTTAGTCAACCTCTTGGCTCTCCACTCCCCATATAGTGTTCACTGTACTAGTATGAGGCATAGTGTGGACACCCAATCATCTTTAGCTTTACTGCAGCTCAGAACTCCCCAAATCAAGCAATCCCCAGCCTTAGCCAGTAGTAAAGAGCGAAGGCATGGGCCATCTTGTCCTGCTGGTTGTATCTTGATAGTTGTATTCTTCACATTATTGTGGTCTAACTGATAATGAGATCAGGGTTACTATTTTCTAACATCTTGGAGGCCTCCATCTCTGGCTCCATCTCTCCCCCGTACCCCAGCCCTTATATATATATATATATATATTTGGGATTCTACTTTTCACAACCAGCTTTACATTCTTCTTTTAGATGTATTTATCTCTCAGTAGATCATTTAAAAATAAATAAAATGAAAATAAAACAACTCAACAACCCAACTTCTCTCTATCTAGGGCCACAATCATAAGAGAAAAGAATTCTACTTCTTTGCTTGTGGACTGGTTGCTGCTGGTAATCTTGATCATACATCAGACTGTGGTGACCTTTGTCCTCTTGGTCTTTCATCTTCAAAAATGGGTTCATTTTGTCTGATGTAAGTACTCTGCATTGAGAAGGCAGCATCTTACCTGCCCCCCCCCCAGGTAATGTTTGTTCAGTTGCTGTGGTCAGCTTAACTTTGGTCCTCATTAAGCTGAGTTGTCACTTTCTGACCCAAAAGTTTCTTCAGGCTCTTTACTACCATGCCCTTTTATCTCATTAGGGTCTTAATTTTCTGGACCAGCTCCTCACCCTAATAAAGGGGTGTGTAAATCAGTCCTTGGATACCATTCCCTACTATTAGTGACATCTGTTGTTTTGGGATAATCTAACAGATTGTACCTCAATCAATCAATACATCAACCAAGCAGCACTTATTACATATCTACTATATTTCAGGCCTAGAGTTGGGAAGACCTGAGTTAAAATTCAACCTCAGTCACTTACTAGCTGTGTGACCCTGGCCAAGTCATTTAACTTCTGTTTGCCTTAATCTACTGGAGAAGGAAATGGCAAACCACTCTAGTATCTTTGTGAAGAAAACCTCATGGACAGTGCATTCCATCAGGTCATGACATGTTGGACGTGACCGAACAACAAAATTTTCTAAACACTGTATAGGTACTAGGAATATCACCCCCCAAAAAAACCAAAACCAAAATACAAAACAAAACAATTAATGAAATGATCCCTCCTTCTGTTGAATTCACATCCCAAGGCAAGAAATACATATGTCAATTAATATATGGAAAATAACTATGAAGGGAATAAACACAAGGTCTTATTGTAATTCTAAGTTTTAATAATTTTAGAAGCATAAATTCTATAAACATAAAATTTTTTGAAAGTTTAAATATTGAAATTTATTTTACACTTACATAGTTTTGTGAATTTTAAATGACAATTTTTAATTTAAATTTAACAACATGTAGCACCTGCCATTTTACATTAGTCTATCCATGAGTTTCTAGATAACACCATACTGACAGAACCATAGAGGACATCTTCTTACTTGGCCACCTTGGTCACTTTCCCTATTGCCATTAGACTACTTTTGTGGGTTCATCTTAAAACTGTCATGTAGGCATCAAAACCTCATTTCCTGAATGATCTTAAGGTTAAGATTACCCATGTAATCCTTTCAGTCACTGAACAACAGCTGATGAAAGTTTTTACAACATCCAAAAATTACATAGAGTGATATATAGCACAAAACAATGATTATATTAAAATATATTGATATATTAAGATTACAAATAATTATCTTTAAAAATTTTTTAGTAATCTGTAGCACTTATTGTTCTAAAGTTATTATAACTTAAAAGTACACTAGGACTTTTGGAACAGCTTGTACAAACAAACCAAGTGCAGTTTAGCGATGTGGTCACTAGCAGATGGCAAAGATCAGGGAAGACTTCATGTAAGAGGGTGGTACTTGAGCTGCCTCTAGAGGAATTATAAGAGGTAGAGGTGAGGAGGGAGTGCATTCCAGGCATGTTGTATGGCAAATGCAAAGGCCATGGGATATGGAGTGCTACGTGTGAGGAACCACACAAAGGCCAGTTTGTTTGGACCATAGTATACAGAAAGAGGAGTAGTGCATTTTGAGGTTGCAAAGATAGGTTTGGGCTAGGTTCTGAGGAGCTTTAAAAGCTAAAGAGAGTGTTATTTATTATAAGAAAAGTACTTTGTGGTTATGTAGTTGTTGTTCAGTCATTTTTTAGTCCTGTCTCGCTCTTTGTGACCCATTTGGGATTTTCTTGGCAGGTATACTGGAGTGGTTTGCCATTTCCTTCTCTAATTCATTTTGCAGGTGAGGAAACTGAGGAAAGCAGGGTCACACAGCTTCTAAGTCTCTGAAGCCAGATTTGAACTCAGGTCTTTCTGACTCTATGCTTGGCACTCTATCCACTGTGCTGCCCCACATTTTATGTCATATATCATATATCACATATCATACCATACCATGCTATGTCATGTCATATCATATCCCATGTCATGTTATGCTACTTTATATCATGTTATATTTATTCTATTGTATTCTATTTATAATATTATATTATGCATGCACATATCTATAGATGCATACACATGTGCACACATACTTATATACACACATAGATACATAGACAACACATATAGGACTCATGTATTGACTATATGAGCAATTGTGATTACTCTTCACTGACAATCTCCTCTAATACTTCTTTGTGTTATGGCACATTTAAAATTATTAGGGTATGTCTTTTTAAAAAGTTATTGAGTACTGGATTTTATTTATTGACATATAAATAACATTTTCAGTTCTTTTGTACCTTTGTATCCTATGCACCTGGAACACAGTAGGTGGTTAATGAATGCTTGTTGATTGACTGATATCTTTTGTCTTTATATCACCTCCATTTTGGAATATGCTACTCTCTCCTCCCCTATTCAATAAGCCACCTCTTATAATCAAGAATTGTTAAAAAGGAGAAAAAGCAATTCAGCAAAATTAGCCGATACAACAACCAAGTTTGACAGTATGATGCAGTGTGCTATATATTTCCAGCCCCTAACCCCTGCAAAGAAAAAAAAGGGAGGTTCATTTTCTCAGCTCTTCCTGGATGGCAAGCCCAGACCTAAACTCTGTTTGCAATTCAAAAAGCAACTCAGAGAAGTTCCAAGAAATGTAGCTTTGAAGTCAGTGCCTTCTGAAATTCCTTCCAGTTTGGTGAGTCTGCTGCATTTGGAGTCAGAAAACCTGGATTTGAATTTTGGCTCTGCCACTGACTTGCTGGGTGACCTCAAACAAGTTACTTCCTCTCTCTGAGGGACATTTCCTGGTCTTTAAAATGGGGGCCATAATTACCACAATACTCAATTTGTAGGAACCTTGGAATTTCTAAACCTACATGAATAGCAGAGTATGATGGTAGAAATGGATAGACAGCTGAACTTCAAGAGGACCCGACATCAAATCCTGCCTCAGATAGTAACTTACGAGTATGTGACCCTGGACAAGTGAAAACCTCTATCTGCCTTAGTTTCCTCATATGTAAAATGGAGATAATAATAGCATCTACCTCCCAATCTGTAAGGATTAAATGAGATAAGATTTGTAAAGCACTTTGCAAATCTTAAACCCTTATATAAATGCTAGCTATTATCCCCCATCTGTGGGCTGAGTCAGAATTAGTGTGCAGCTATAACTCTGTGTTCACTGGGACACAAAAGATTTAATCTATAGTCCCCTACTAGAAAAAATATGGGATTGAGAATATCTGATTGTTCAATGAAGGATAAAATGTAAGCATAATAACCTGTCTCATATAACCCTTCATAATCTAGTTCCCATCTATCCTTCTAATTTTATTTCATATTACTGTCTTTCACATGCTTGTTGTTTCAAACTAGCCTGCTATTCATTCTTTATTGCCAGGGACATGCTGGTAAATGTTTAACAACCAGTTCTCTGGGTGGCAGTGAGGTGAGGACTGTGCACAGGACCCTCTTTAAGTTTCATCTACCTTATTAGCATTTTCTCTATCACTTTCTTAGGTCTGGCTAGACAATCAACAAAAAAATACATTAGTTGATCTGTAGCATTTGCCAATTTCCAAAGTGCAAGTGCTCAAGTTGAAGATTTAGTAGTTAGCTCTCACTGAGCTGTGTCCAGCACTCTCTTGCCTGTAGCCAACATTGCATATCACACCTCTGTGCTTTTATTCAGGTAGTCCCCATGTTGGGAATATATTCTCTTCTCATCTTCTTGTATAATCTCTAACTACCTTCAATCTATAGCTCAGGGATTACATCCCATATGAAGTCTTTCCAGAACTCTCCAATTAGAAGCATTCACTTCTTAGAATTACTTTGTAATACTTTTCATTTAATTACAGAGAGAGAGAGAGAGAGAGAGAGAGAGAGAGAGAGAGAGAGAGAGAGGAAGAGAAAGAGAGGGAAAGACAGAGACAGATACACAGAGACCCAGAGAGTTCGTTCTTCTAGAAGAATATAAGCTCCTTGAAGGCAGGTCCCTATCTTTGAATCCTCAGCACCTAGGACAATGCCTTATATTTTTAGTAGATGCTTAACAAGTGTTGAATTGAAGGGATGTTCAAGAGAATACAGAGGAGAGATGTTGGGTTTGCAGTCAGAAGACTTGGCTAAATCCCAACTTAGTTTATGTATGACCTTAGAGAAGTAATTTCTCCTCTCTGAGACTTGGTCCCTTAGCTCCAAACTGAAGGAGATAGACTAGATGCCTCTAAAGTACCTTCTGGCCGTGAATCTATAATCCTACGATCTGTACATTTACACATACTGATCTCCTTCCTACCAGTCAGATAACACAGGATCCCCTAAGATCTCATCAGCATTTGTGCAGTACAATGGGCAGGATCCTGGACTGGACATCAGAAAGTCTGTGTCATTGTTCTTTCTCTGCCACAAACTGACTTGCTGTATGACTTTGTTCAAGTCATTTGTCCTCTTTGAAATTAATATTCCTTATCTATAAAATGGGGATAATGATACCTACCCCCAGAGAGTTGTTATGAGAATTTGATAAGGTAATGGATAGGAAAGTGCTTTCAAAATTAATTCTATGAAAATATAAAACATATTGTTGTCTGAGTCTACCTTTTCCTCAAATGAAAGGTGGTGTGATGTAGGCAAGAGTCTAGACATGAAAATGGAAGGCCAGGATTGATTCCTGGGTCTGGCATTTATTCTGCCAAGTCACTTAAACTTTTTGTGCCTCAGTTTCCTTATATGTAAAATGAAAATAATAAAGTCATATTCATGAACCCTTAGGTTTTGAGAACCACTTTATGTGCATTGTGTCTCATTTTCCCCCCACAACAGTCCTGTGGGGTAGACACTAGTATCATTACAGAAAGGCCTTCTTTGTATGCCCAACATCTAGGATAATGTTTGGCACATGTGTTGTTGTTGTTCAGCTGTTTCAGTCATGTCTGACTCTTCATGATCCCATTTAGGGTTTTCTTGGCAGAGATACTGGAGTGGTTTACCATTTCCTTCTCCAGTTCATTTTGCAGGTGAGGAAATTGAGGCAAAGAGGGTGAAGTGACTTGCCCAGGGTCACACAGCTAGTGTCTGAGGGCAGATTTGAACCCAGGAAGATGAGTCTTCCTGACTCAAGGCTGGGTGCCCTGGGCACTATGGCACCTCCTAGTTGCTCATTTGACACTTAGTAAGTGCCTAATAAAGCCCTATTGTTTGACTGACATGTCCAAGGTTATGCAGTGAGAGTATATGTCCAAGGAAAGATTCAAACCCACATCTTCTTGACTACAAGTCCATCGAAGTGTACTCCACCTCACTGACAGATACTGGGGAGCAGTGAAGAAAGGATTGGATTTGAAATTTTAAAAAAGTTTCGAATTTCGACTCAGCCATACCCTACCTCAGTAGCCTTGAGCAAATATATTAACCTCTGTAGATCCCAGCTACTTCATATATAAAGTGAGGGGGGATGAATTATGATGCTTAAGTCCCTTCTAGCTCTGAGTCTCTGGTCCTGCTTTATATAGTTGTGGAGAGAAAAGGGATCCGAACACGTTAACAAGGTAAAGAAACATGAGCTAGCCTCACTTGGGGGACATGGTATGCCAATCCCCTCTGATGAAGGAGACTTTGGGAGTTTGCTCTGACAACACAATGTGGAAATGCAGCATCACATAATCCTACCATTGTTATCTCCTGGGCCAGACATCTGCACACTGGTTAGAGCGTGACATCTCCCATTTCCAAAATGCTTTGGAGAAATTGTTCCTTATTTTCATGGGACCAGCTTGGGAATCCATTCCTCACAACCCCCTGCCAGCGTGGGAGCTGTAAAGTGCTCGAAGGCTCTCCGGTATGACTCCTCTGGGGATATGGTGGCAGGAGAAACCCACGGGATGGGTGTGTGCTAGGATATAAAGTTGATTTTCTAGGAAAGCAGCTCAATGACACATCACACTAGCTCCACTCTCCCTCTCTTTCTTTTTGCCTCCACACTGTGAGATAAATGCATCTCTTAAGTACCTTTTAAACCATCCAGCAAATGAGTTTCTACATTCCTGGAATGACAATTAAGGGTAGAAATTGTTGGGAGTCGGTTAACACAGATGATCTTTGAAGGCAGCTCTCCCAAGGAAGCTCCAAGTTTTGACAGTCTGAAGTCCAACACAAATTGGAGTAAAGCTCTTGACCAGGTGCAATCAAGTTAACAGTGATGGTCAACATGACCTCAGTGGCCACGCCCATAGGCTACAATGTCCCATCCCTTTTTAGAAGGAGGATTTTTGTGCTTTGTATTAAGAGAGGAATATGACAAAGCCAGTCCTGGGATTTGAGACTCAAAAAGTCTCAGTGAGAAGGGACCTCAGAGGCCATCTGGTTCAATCTTTATCTGACCAACAATTCCCTAGAGAAAAATCATTAACTGGGAATGTCTTCTTAAAGTAATGTATTACCCAATACCTACCAAGGCATCCCACTCCTCATTTGGATTATCTAATTATTAGAAAGTCTCTGAAACTTCCAACCATTGATCCTGCTTCTGCCCTAGGGCCACACAGAACAGGTTAATCTTTCAAGGAGACAGCCCCTCAGATCCTTGAAGGGCATAATCTTGGATTTCCCAAGCTGCAAAATTACAGAATCTCAGCATTGAAAGAAACTTGAGAGTTAACTTGTAGCCTAGCCACACCTGCAAGAAGAGGGTTCTGGGATAAAAAGGATCAGTTGAAAGAAATGCTAGCCATGCTTTCTCCCCTGACCCACCTCTGTCCCTTGTTTCCCTCATCAGTGATCTTCAGTGCTAGCATAAGAATCACAGAATTGTAGAGTTCGGAGGGTCCTCAGAGGCCATCAAGGCTAATTAGAGACTGACCAAGAATCTTCTCTCCAGCATCCCTAGTAAATGGTCATCCAACCTTTGCTTAAAGACCTCCAGTGAAGGGGAGTTCTCTATCTCCCAAGGCAGCCTATTCCATTTTGTTCAGAAGTTTTTTTCTTCCCATCAATCCTAAAGTCACCTCTCTTCTCTACAAAGGCTTCTTTTCTTCATCAGGTAAAATATCCCTGTTGCTTTGTTATCTCAACAGAATCTTAGAATTCTGAGGACATCAGTTATGTAAATGCAGAAAGATTTATTTTTACCCAGTTTCTTGTGAACAAAGGATAAAGTACCCTTTCAGAAATAGCACCAAGCCTTTGGGATATGCAGATGGCCCACGAGAATTGTACATGCAATCCCTTCGCTTTTGCCCTCCATAGAAGGGAAGGGAATTATGGGTGATGTGGTAGAATGGGGAGAGTTCTGGATTTGGAGTCAGATGAAATGTTTGATCTGTTTTTTATTTATATATGTCTTTGGATAAATCACTTGACCTCAGTTTCCTCATCTGTAAAATGAGGTGAATAGGCAAGAAAGTCAATCCTAAGTTCCCTTCCAACTCTGTGTCTATGATTTTAAATGTCCCTTCCCATCCTTAAATCTATGGTCCTTTGAATAAATTTTTAGGAGCATCATTGTTCATTGTTTTGGAAGTCTCCATCTGGGTCCTTCTATGTCAAGCCCACTTCCTCCATTCAAAGGTCATACTGGAAATTCAATATCTATTTAACCCCATCCCACAAGCAAAAAAAAAAAAAACCAACACAAAGCTGTACCTGGAACAAGTACCCAAGTCAAACCACGGCCAACAGCATAAGAGAAGCCCTCAGTGGAGAGGACAGGAAGATACTGCCCTACTGGGGCAAGTCAGAGACCCTTGGGATTCTAGTTCCCATGACTGGAAAGCCCTAGGTACCATTGGGCTGTTGGTGGGGAGATGCATGTACCACAGGACCTTGGGCAAATTACTTCCTCACACGTTCTTCCTTTGTACGATGGGAATGCGGCCATCTGGTACCTCCCTGTTTTATCTCAGAATTCATAATAACTATATGCCAGCGACACTTGTTTCTTCACACTTGGAATCCAAGGAGATTACTGGGTGGATGGAGCTAACTCCTTTCTAGCCAACAGTGTTGGGGGAGGGAGGCGAAAGAGAGCTTTAAGTTGCTCCCCTCAAAAACACTTTTTTAAAATATCACATTAGACCTAGTAGGGACCTCAGAGATCAATTAGTCCAACCTCCCTATTTTACAGATGGGGAAAGTAAGACCCAAGGATGTAAGTCAGGGACTTGTCCAAGGTCACATAGGCAGCCAGCATCAGAGGTGGACTTTGAAGCCCCATCCTGTGATTTTGAAGCCAATTCTCTCTCCTCTGTACAATGTTGCAGTATCTTCATTTTACAGAAGAAGAAACTGAGGGCTTAATATGGGGAAATACTTTGCCCAAGGTCACAGACCTATGTAGCCCTTATTGAACTGAGACTGAGCTGAGGTGGGATCGATTGGTGCCCAAATCTCATGGGCTCACTCAGTTGGGAAGGATCATAAACTGCCTTGGCTAGCATCCTCATATTTACAGAGGGGGAAACAGAGGGTCAGGGTTCTCAGCAGAGAAGGGACCATAATTGGTCTCTGGACTCCCATTTCAGTTCCCTTTCAGCCAGGTTGCTGAAATCTATCCTTCAGGACCCTTACCCTTCCAGAGTAGCAGTCCCCAATCTCCTGATTCAGGAAAAGCAGCAAGCAGAGTCCATGAGGAGGGCAGAGGATATCCATAGCCCCCTCTCAAGCTCATTGCTCCACTCCCTTTGGCAGGAAAGTTTGAGAAGCTGGAGAGGTCAAACTCTTTGAGGAAAAAAGGGTCCTAGGGATTGGGGAAGCAGAGGCAACTCCAGGAAGGGATGGTTCTTCAGCAGTGACTCAGGGTCTGACTCCCTCTCCTGCCTCATTCCACCTGAAGGCCCTTCTTCTCCAAAATCCTTCTATCAAGGTGAGCAATGTTGAGCAGCAGTACCTTTTTCATGGACATGGGGAAGGGTTTCCCTCTCTATGGAGTAACCTAAGTTGTATCTTCCACAAGGTCTTTGAGTCTTGGGGCAGCTAGATGGCGCAGTGAGCAGAATGCTGGAAGTCAAGAAGACCAGAATTCAAATCCCAACTCATACCTTTATCGGTTGTGTGACCCTAGGCAAGTCACTTAATCACTTTGCCTCAGTTTCCTCATCTGTAAAATAGGGATAATAATAATGCCTATCTCCCGGGGTTTTTGTAAGGATAAAATGACACAAGACTTGCAAAGCATTTTGCAAACCTTAAAAAATCTATGTAAATACTAGATGATGATGATGATAATGATGATGATGTTCTTTTCATGACTCATTAGGTAGAAAGAGTACTTATTCTAGAGTCAAAGGTTCAAGGTTCAAATCCTATCTTTGATGCTTTCTCCTTGGGTGACTCCAGCAAATTACTTCTTCTCTGGCCCTCAGTTTCTTCTTTTGTAAAATGAGGGAATTGTACTTTATGGTCTTTGAGGGTATGTTCAGCTCTGGGTCTATGAACCTATGAGCTTTTAACTCCATCTTACTGCCCACCCTCAGGGCTCTGGGATATGGGAGAGTTTGAATAGATGGGAAAGGAAAAATTCTAGATTCAGAAAAGGTTGCAGGGATGAGGGGAGTAAAAACACACCCGACAAGGATGAACCTCCAGTCATGTCTGAGATGGGGTCTCCTTCCTGGGCTTTGAGTCGTTAATGCTCAGAACAACAAGGAACCTGCCTGACTGAGCCACAACCAGAGTTGTACCTTATCCCCATCTCACATTTTGCCAGCAGTTGCAACCTAAACACTCTCCTTTCTAAGCAGAAGAAGTCTGGGGTCTGGGCCATCACTGGTGCTTCTTCTCACCGGTACAGATTGTAAGTTCTCTCCAACTCACTGCAAATGGTCTTCACAGCTTTCAGGAGCCAACAGAATTCTTTGATCTTGTGATAAGTTTCTTGGGACCCACCCAAGGCCCTCCTCAGACAATGGACTGATACCATTCATGCTGGGGTTCACATTGGAAAATGTGCATAGCTCTGAATGATCTACCAGAGGTGTCCCTCGACTGGCAAAGCCTTTGAGACTCTGAGGTCACTTCTTGGCAAAAGTAGTGAAACCACCTTGAGGAGGTTTCAGAGACTAGTTTGGCAGAGAACAATCCATTTACTTAAATGAAAGTTAGAGCTATTTAAGTCTACCCAAAGAGGTCCCAATTCAAATGAACACATCTAGGTAAAAATGGTCTCCTGAAGCCAAGGGTGATATCCTCAGCTATCAGTGTGTCTCTGCTGTTTGAGGCAGGGGATTGGGGAGTGCTGTTGGGAGAATAGAGAAAGGCACACATGATCTTACTTGAGAACCTAGAACTTGGGGAGGCTGAAGAGAGGCATGGTGAGTGAGACTAGAACACAAATCCCCAAACTCTTCATCTTGGTGTTAACTACTGAGCGTGTGGCATAATATATAAGGCATTGGATTTGGAGTTGGGGAAATCTGGGGTCAAATACTACCCTAGACACTACTGGCTGTACACTATTCACTTTACCTCTCTGGGTCTTGGTCTCCTCATCTAGAAAATGACAGGGTTGGGGCCAATGGCCCCTATTGTTGCTTCCAGCCCTAAATCTATGATCTTATGAATTTGTGAAAAGAAGCAATGAAAACAACAAAGACAATTCTAGTAGGATGGCCTTCTGCCCTTCTCATTCTCAGGGAATCAACAGTTATGACCAATCGAGGAATTAACTAGTTTTTACTTTCCAGAGGAAATTAATAACAAGAAAGTCAACTGTAGTATCAGTAGAGAAGAGGGTTGCAGCGTCATCACAACCATTTCATAAGAAGAATTTCTAAGAAACATTGTCAGAGTCACTCTGGTATAGTGAACTTGGAGACAGGAGAAATCTGGGTTTGAATGAATGAATTTTTAAAAAGTGTTTATTAAGCACCTATGTGCCAAGCACTGTGCTAAGTCCTGGAATAAAAAAGAAAATTCAGATAGTCCCTGTTCTCAAGGAATTCACATTCTTAGGTTTGAATATAAGACTTCTCACCTGTGTGAGTCATTTATGCACTTTGAGCCTATCTGCCATGCTTTACCTCACCCATGCCTCACTCCAGATACTTTCTCTTCCTTTCTCTATTCAGGGAACCTTCTCCTTGATATCTACTCTGATTTCTAGCTCACCTACATTTGTTGTCTTATTCTCTCAGAATGTAAGCTTGCTGAGGGCAAGGAAGTCTTGTTTGTTTATATTTGTATCTGCAATATTTAGCACAGTGTTTTGCACATTTTAAGTGCTTAATAAATGTTCTATATTTGTCTATTTAAAAATCTATATAATAATCTATCAATCTCTGTCTAGTAATCTATCAATCTCTACCTATCTTTTTAATTATCTATAAGTCTTTTCATCTATCTCTTTTGAATAATCTATGTCTATCTAATAATCTATTGATCTCTAACAATTTGTATGTGTCTATCCATCTAGTTAGCTAGCTACCTATCTCTATTTAATAATCTATCTATATCGGTCTATCTAATTACCTGTCTGTATGTCTATCTAACAATCTATCTACAGGTCAATTCAAATAGTTATTCATCTATGTAAAGAGAATCAATCGGCAGTTATTTATCAATCACCCATCATGTGTCAGACACTAGACTAGGCTCTGGGCTTTTGAAGATAGACATGAAACAAGGCCTGCCCTCAGGAAGCTTAGATTCTACTAGAAGACACAAAATATTCATATAAATATATCTAAAATAAGTCCATACAAAATATATACCAAATAAATACAAATCTATTTTGAGAAGAAGGCACTAGCAGTGGGGTGGGATCAGAATGTACAGCAATGGGGAGCATAGAGTACAGTCCATGTGTGCCCCAAAATGCTGGCATATCTTGGGGTGAGACTTATCACTGACCTTTTCCCTTCCCCTCATGACCAGTGAAAATTTGCAAGTTGCATGTCCACTGAGAATGTGAGAGAATTGACACTCTTGTAATTGTGACAGAGGGAGGTCCTTTTGGGGAAGGATCAATGGTAATGCTTAGGCATATTGCCATATCCAACTGATGCTCCATGAATGCCTACGCTGTAGGTGCATCCCTTGCAATCTTGTTGTGACAGGCACATGAGATGATATATGCAGGACCATAGATCTAGAGATTAAACAGATTTTAGGAGCTGTCTAATTCAACTCTCTGAGTTTACATATGAGGAAGCTGAGACCCATAGAAGGGGAGTAACTTGCCTGTGGTCATACTGGCAGTGAACACAGAGTTAGCTTAAACTCAAATCCTCTGATTCCAGATCCAGCCCTCTTTTCATTACATCACACATTCTTTAGAAACCTTCAAGCAGCCATGCAAATGGCATAATATTTGCAAAGCACTTAAGACAGTGCCTGGTACATAGTAGACACTTCATAAATGTTCATCTCCTTCCCTTCTCCTTCCCACACAAATGGCAGTTGCTATTACAAGAGTTGGAGCCCCGTAGTTATTTAGAATTCCTAATTCCTGAAATCTAGCCAGAAAAAAAGACCAAAAAAATTGGACCTTGGAAGGCACTCTTGGGGGAAGGATGAAGGCAAAGATTGATAAAGTGTATGTGTAACTGCTCCATGTCCTTGGTTAAGCAATTTAGAGAATGAAATTCCCTTAGGGATATGGAAAACTTTCCAATGGAGTTGACTTCTGATCCCAAGTCAAATAAATTGAAAATCTTTTCAGAGATTAACTTCCTTCTCACAGAAAACTGACAAGGAAACTCTTTAGGGATCAGGCATATTTATCTTAACTACAAGCAAAACAGTCTCTAAGGATGGTCAGAAGGTGAGTAGCACAGGGCTTGCACCCAGAACATGCTCTATAAGTGCCTATGGATGGATTGGTGATGAAAATCAAAAGCCTTCTCTATTTGGGGAAGTCCTGACTCTATCTCCACCCAATCCCCCATATCCTCTTAGACATTATTTTCTCTCTCTGTTGGATGACCTGCTCATAGCATTTAGAATTGGAAGGGACCTGGCCCTTCATCCCTGACCCAAGATGTTATAGGCCACTGACTTTATCCAGTGGCTCAGGAATTCTACCTCTGGGCATAATTTCCAAGCTAAATTGTAGTTATGTTACCAGGAGATCTCTAAGAGAACTCAGACACCTCCTAAGTTTCCAGTGGGCCCTAGCCATAAGTTTTCAAACAATTACTATTGTGCCTGTGATGGACATTAGCAAACCTCTACTCCTTCAATCATAATGAATACTGTGAAAGTTTTGGAGTCTGGACTTCCTGGTAAGAGCTCAAATGAAGCTATGACTGCACCTGGGAAAAGGCCAGCGATATAAAGACCCCCCCCCCATGAAAAAGTGGGAATTGTCAAAGGATGAACCATATTTGTGAAATGGACATGGGAAGATGGAAATACAGATGGTGAGATATTGTGTTTTCAGGGAACTGACTTGAAGGCACCAGCTCAGCTGCAAAGGCATCATGGAGGATCACACAGCAAAGATATATCATATTATGATCATGATATTTTATCTTGGGGGTAGGGGAGAAACATGTATGTTAATAGATGATAAATACACTGAGCTCCAGTAAAATAAAAGAATTGGAAGGGACGTGAGGGCCAGCTCATTTTACAGAGAGGGAAACAGTCTCAGAGAGGTTGTGACTCGCTCACGTTTGTACAAGTAATAAGAAATTAAGACAGCTTTCAATACCAGGTTTTCCAACACAAAGATTAACAACTACAGATTTTGGCCCCTTCTGTGTCCAGATCAATCTCTGAGATCATTTCAGGTCATTCTCTATCATACTCTACCAGCCCCAACCAGATGAACCTTCTCCTTTCCCTAGTCCTTTTCTGGTGCTCCTTTCTCTTCTGTCTCTTTTCTTTTCCCTCTCTTCTTTCTTACGTTTTGGGATCCCATAAACTCTGAGATTTCATGATTCTTTATTTCTGCTTGGATGCCTAGAACCAAAGAATAGTCATTAATGGCTCCAAGTCAACTTGGAAGAAGGCCTCTAGGGGAGTACAAGAATCTGGGCTTGGTCCTGGACTGCTTAATATTTTCAATAAGGAGTTGGATAAAGGCAGAGGTATCATATTCATCAAATTTGCAGCTGACACAAAGCTGGAAGGAATGCATCATAGGTTGAATGACAGTATTGGAGTTCAAAAAGATCTCAACAGGTTAGAAGGTGGGGTCAAACAGAATAAGATGAAATTGGATAGAGGCAAATTTAAAGGCTTGCATTTATATTGAAAAGAAATGCCTTCTCATTTTCAAGATGGGGAAAAACATGGCTAAATAATGATTCATCTGAAAAAAACAATCTAGGGATTTCTTGATGTGGGTTAATAGTGTGATATGGAAACCCCAAAACTGATGAAATTTTAGGCTGAATTGAGAGGCATATTCTTCAGAAATAGGGAGATGATAGTTCTGTAGTATTCTGTCCTAGCTAGATTACCTTTGGAATATTATGCTCCATTATGAGCACCAGATTTTAGGAAAGTATTAATCAGTTGGAAGATGGCAACCAGAATAATGAAGGGTGTCAAGTTCACAACATATGAACATCATTTGAAGAAATATTTAGCCTGGAGAAGACTCAAGGGGAACAAGATAACTGTCTTCCAGTGTTTGAAGGGTTGTCAAGTGAAAGCTGGATTAGACACATTTGGCTTGGCCCCTGAGGGAAGAACTAGGCACACTGGGTAGAAGTTGCTAAAAGACAGATTTAGACTTGATGGCTCACACTGGAAGAGTTAGCTTCTTTGTGGACACCAAACTCTTCCAGCATGACCATAGGCAAAATTCTACCCTTCTCTGGGTCTCGGTTTCCTCATATGTAAACTTGATGTCTAAGATTATATGGGGGATTGGGTGGAGATAGGGTCAGGACTTCCCCAAATGGCTGCTGCAAAGTAGAATGGGCTACTTTAGGTGGGAGGGGGTTTTGTCATCATTGTGTCCTCTAAAGAAAGGTTAGATGGCCATCTGATAGGGATGCCACAGTAGGGATTCTTCTTTAGGTACCAGACAGATTACATAGCCTCTAACATGCCTTCCAATGCTGTGGTTCTGAGATTGATTCAGTGATTTTTGAATTAGATCAAATACACTCTTCGTTTGGAAAGTTGTTGAATTGGACCAACTGCTTTCATGAATTTCTGGCAAGCTGGCTGGCTGTTGGCTCCCTGCCTTAGCTGGCACTGTTCGGGGGTTTGGGGTTCCTTCATTCTAGCTAAAGCAACAGTGACGGCCTCACTCCTTGTATCTTCCATTGCCCTCTTTTCTAGGGCCTCTCAGTGGGATTCTGCTACTTACCAGATGAGTGACCTTGGGAAAGTCACTTCCCCTTTACTGGTTTTATTTTTGGCTTTTGAATCTGTAAATTGAGGCACTGGAGTAAATCCTGAGTGTCTAATACAAGCCTGCAGGTGAAATGCAGCACAACCTGCCTGACTTCAGGATATAATTGTGTAAAAAATGCCACTCACATACATGTATATTATGTGGTCCACTATTGAACAATTTGTCTCTTGGTGATGATATATTCTATGGTTCACTTTCCCTCTCTTAGCACTCAATTATGAAATGGGGATCACAAATGCTGAGGCCTCTTCTAGTCAAGTCTCTTTATTTTACAGAAGAAATAGAGGTTCAAAAGGGTTAAAATACTTTCTCAAGGTCACAGGGACAGTCAAGCTGAGATTCAAAACCATGCTGATTTAAAATTTAGTGACTTTTCATGGCACCATATCAATCATTCCAATGCTCATACAATCTAATCCTCAGGATTGTTGTGAGGGAAGCTCTTTGTAAATCTTTCATTGCTATAGAAATCAGATAATCAATAAACATTTATTAAATGCTTACTATGTGCTGGACATTGTGCTAAGTGCTAGGAATACAAAGACAAATCAAATCCAAAGGTTTGTTGGGCATGTGGCTTTGGCCAGGAGTAAGGTTCTCAGACATCTGGATTGTACTGACTTTTGACGATAGATCCTAATTAGTGTCAGAACAGGTGGAAGGGGAAAAAGTCTAAAGTTGCCCAGAGATTGGGAATCTACATCCATGACTTAGAGAAATCAAAAGTAGAATGTAGTAGAGACCTGAGAAATCTTCTAGTGCATTAATCAATGGACCTCCTTGAGAGCAGGGACTGCTTTGGGGGTTTTGTTCGCTTGTTTGTTTTTGTTGTTTTTTTTTTTTATCCAAAGCCCTTAGCACAATGCTCGGCACATAGTAGGTGCTTACAAAATGCTTGTTGACTTGTTGGCATGGAAACTGACATCCTCATATTCTCTTTATTCCTGTCCATTCCTTTCTAATATCCTGTCTATTTATCCTAGTCTATATTCACCCACAACCCCATTGGACATGCAACCTGCAAGTTTTCATTGCCCATGGATGCAAAGGTAGCATAAGACAATACTAATAACATCTAGCCATTACATCGTACTTCATAGTTTGCAAAGCACTTTACAAAGTTGTGATCTTCACAATAACTCTGTGAAGCAGGTGCCATTATTGTGAGATGACTGGAAGTTGTAGACAGATACATTTAGGCTTGATGTCAGTAAAAGATTTCCTAACAAGGAGAACTATTCCCAAATGGAAAGGGCTACATTGGAAAGTAGAGAACTAACCTTTATTGGAGGTCTTAAAATAGGTTGGATGGTCCTTTTCTGGGCATGTTGTATTAGGGATTCTTTTTCTGGTATGAATTGGACAAGCTGGCTGCTGAGGTCCCTTAACTCTGAGATTCTGTGAGATGAGCATGGACAGGTCACTCTACCCCTTGGACAAAGTTGATGACATTGCAAATCAGGAGACCTTTTTCTGCTACCTTCTTCCATTAACTCACATACAATTTACTCATAAAAGTTACAAAACACTTTACTTACAATAACTCCAAAAGGGATACCTGCACATAATTGCTATTGCTATTTTTACAAACGAGAAATGTGAAACGAGATTGCATAGCTAATAAATGTAGAAGATAGGACTCCATCCTAGGTCTTCTGACTTTGAGTCCATTGTCCTTTCTACTATTCCAGACTTCCTAGACCAAAATGCCTTTCTCTAATCACGATTCCCCTATATGTACTATCTGTCCTTATTGGAATATAAGCTCCTTGAAGGAAGGGGCTATTTCTCGTTTACCTGAAGCATAGTAAGTGCTGAACAACTGCTTTTTCATTAATTTACTCTTTAGTTGATGAAGTGACTTATTCAATCATTCATTCAATCATATCACACTATGTACTATCAATCCAAGGAAAACTTTGTTCACATTGGAAGAGCTAGCTTCTTTCTGAACAACTTCCTCCAGAGAAGGTTTCTAACAGAAGACACTAACAAGTAAAATCAGCAGAGGATGGTATTACTTTACTGCTTTTTTGGGTCTAAAATTTGTCCCATTTACAATCCTTCGTGAAACTCTAAGGTTGTGATGTCCTCCTTACCGATCCCAAAGTGGAGCAGCTCTATGAATTTGGTAGCCCTACCTCCTCTATGAAGTCTTCCTTGACTAAGACAATTAACATGGATGTCTTCTTTCTCTGACTTCTACTAATACTTATAAAATGAACCACACTTTCTCACATGAAATTGTAAGCCTCTTTGTGGTACTTTCTCTGTATTAACCTCGATCACCCAGCTATACTGAAGGTGCCTTGAGAGCAGCTATGGGATCAACAAGCTTTAAGGGATTGTGATGACTCTCTAATCCATTCCCTTATTTTACAGATGATGAAACTGAGGCTCAGAGAAGTCGTGAGTTTCCCGGGGTCCCCACAGCTAATGATTGTCTGAGGAAGGATTCAAACCCAAATATTCCTGACTCCAAGCCCATTCCTCTCATAGGAACATAAAGTTAAAGTGGAAGAGGACCTTGGCATTAATCTGAAACAACCCTCTCATTATTCAGATGAGGAAACAATGCCCCAGAGATAGGAAGGGACTTGTCTGTGGCTAAATAGGTAATAATGGGAAGAATAAGATTTGAACTCAGCTCATCTGATTTGAAATCCATTATTCTTTTCACTCAACTGCAGTAGCTCAAGATCAAACAGGGTTTTAACAGTTGAGCCAGGATTTAAACCTAGGTATTCTGATTCCAAATCCTCTTTTTTTTCTACCTGGCCACATATACTGAATATTTTCTCCTAAGAGTTTATTGTTTGATTTTATTCTATTCACTCAAAAAAGTTGTCATAACAAAGATTAGTTAAAAGGTTAGCAAAACCAATCAACCAGGTCTGACCACATACACATTTTGTAACTATAGCTCCCTGCCCTCCTCCCCCCAACCCATCTCTCCAATGGAAGGAGGAAGATACATTTCTTCATCCATTCTCTGGGACCAAGATTGGTCATTATAATTAGATAGCATTCACCATTATTTATTGTTCTTTCAATTTGCATTGTCATGCTCAGTGTATATTATTTTCCTGGTTCTGCCTTTCTCACTCTGTATCATATCATATTAGTCTTCTTACGTTTCTCAAATTTTTCATATCTGTTGCTTCTTATGAGACAGCTTGGTGGCACAGTGGATAGAGTGCTGGACTTGGAGTCAGTCATTTGGGTTTGAATCCTGCCCTAGAGACTTACTAACTGTGTGACCCTGAGTAAGTCACTAAACCCCTCTCTGACTCAGTTCTCTTATCTGTAAAATGGGGATAATAATAATACCTGCCTCCTAGGGTTGTTGTGAGAATCAACAAAGTACTTTGTAAAGTACTTTGCAAACCTTCAAGTGCTGTATAAATGCTAACTATTATTATGGGTTCATTTACTTATATTACACACAATTTTAAAAATCTGTTTCCCAGATGATGTGAGTATATTGAATTTCTATTCTTTTCTATGACAAAGAAGTACTGCTGCTAAAAATATTTTGGTATGAATGGAAACTTTCTTTATGTTTTTAACTTCTTTGAATGTACATGCCAATGGGATCTCTGGGTCAAGGGGGATGTATTTTAGTAGCTTTTAGACATTCCAAATTGCTTTCTAGAATGGCTGGACCAATTCACAGCTCCGGCAAAAGTGTAATGGTATGCTTGTCTTCCTATAGTTCTTCTAACACTATTTCCATCTTTTGACATAATTTTCAGAGTGTCAGGAGAAATACAAGACCAGTGTACATTCCTCTTATTATTAGTTACATGGAGCAATCTTTATTATGATTTTAATAGTTTATAATTCTTTCGAGAAGTTTCCCCCCACCCCATATCTTTTATCCAGTTATTCACTAGGGGAATGGCTCTTAGTCTTTTATATTTTTTCTTAATTTTCTAAATTTCATTTCATATCAGAATTTTATCTCAGACATTCAATGGGTTTTGCAGACACCACCACTGAGAGCCTAGTCTTCCAGATAACAATGTCACCTCTGCTCTCTCTTCCACTATTGCTCCCAGTCATCCATGGTCAAGTCAAGCCCATAATATACTCTGGCCTCACCATTGATAAAGATTCTCTAGACAGAGTTACTTTCCAGTTATTTGCAGACCAGGGTCCAAAGACAGGAGGAAACTTTTATACTCTGAGTGTTGGAGAGAAGGGTTTTGGTTATATTTGCTTTTACAGAGTTATTACTGGGTTTATGTGCTAGCATGGTGACTTCACATGCCATAATGGCACTAGAGGCTAATCTATCTATGCAGAAAAAAGTCTGTGGATAAGGGTTTCATTCTGACATTCACTAGAACTCACATTTTGTCTAGGACACACACAGATATCAGTTTTTCATACATATATAATATATCTGTGGGTATATGTATATAGACATGTAGGGGGTGTGTGTATATACACACACACACATATATATATATATATATGTTAAATGGAAGGCATGTGGTCTTTGACTAGGTGTAAGAAGGCATGAACATTGTGGAAACCATAATGGAATGCTTTGATCCCAGGATGGCAAGACCAGGAAGAAGAAATTCTTCTTTGTTGCAATGGTGGAAGAGAGAGTAGAGGTGGTATTGTTATCTGGAAGACTAGGTTCCCAGTGGTGGTGTCTGCAAAACCCATTGAATGTCTGTGATAAAATTCTGATATGAAATAATATTTAGAAATGTTTGTTTTGTGTTGGTCTTAACCACTAAACCAATGTAGCTAGGGAGAGATACCCCTCCCCCCACCACTTGTCTGCCCTCAAACCCTGTTAAGCCTTGTGCTCTTACTTGCTGCAATTCTCTTTGAATTTCATTTCCCCTTTCCTTTCACATGTCAGATTAGATGTCAGAGTAAAGATCAGAATTATGACACTTGTAAAAAAATGAAATTAACAAAAACAAAAGATAGTCAATTTAAAAAAAAATCCTAATCAGCAGTCTTGTTTTTTTTAGCCTAGCTGCATTGATTTTGTTCATGTAAAAGTTTTTCAATTTCATGTAATGGGGATGGTCTAGTTTATCTTATAAGGTCTCTTCTTTCCCTTGTTGTACTAGGAATTTTCCCTAGATATAACTATAAAAAGTGATACTATCCATTTTCTTCCATTTTTTTTGCTTTTTTTTTGGAGGGGGAAAGGTAGGGTAATTGGGGTTAAGTGACTTGCCCAAGGTCACACGGCTAGTTTTTTTGTGTTAGGTATCTGAGGCCAGGTCTGAACTCAGGTCTTCCTGACTCCAGGACCAGTGCTGTATTCACTGTGCCATCTAGCAGCTCCGATTTTCTTCCATTTTTAATGATGCCCAATTTTATATTTAGGTAATTTTGTCTTTTAGGACTTAAAGGAGGTGGGGTACAATTTTTGCAGCATTCTGGGATGTGAATGTGGTCTCCAAAAAAGGTCCCATCCTAGCTGGGGTAAGTCAAGGCATATGTGACCCTAAACAAGGGCCCGGAGAATAGTGAACTCTACCTGCTTGTCTCCTTAAAATTTTCCCTGGGTAACCTTCCAAACAATGACCTGAATTCTTATAGTCTCTTAGGAGAAGCTCTCTGTGCTTGCTAAAAAGAGAGATTAGACTACTCCCTTACTCTCTCACTAAGTCAATGGTTTCTTCCTATTAGGAATATAGAGCCAAGTGTCTGGGTTTTCCTGTCATCATACACCCCGGGTCCCTCTCACCTTGAAAGATGAGGGAGGGAAGCCCTTAGCAGCCGAGCACCACTTATCATGATGTTATACAACCCCAGCATGTTGCCAATGTTTTTATATAATCCTCTAGTTCTCCCCATAAAACAGCCCATAACACCCTGGCAAATAGATTTCAATGGAGCTGTATGCTCTTACAGGGATACACTGTTCTTTGGTGATGAGTCACATTAATGAAATAGCCAAGATTAAGCTTCAACTCAACTTTTTCCTGTTTCCCCTTTCCTCTTTCTCTTCCTCCCCCACCCTGGAGGAATAGAAAAGGACAGAAGAACCATAAAGCTCATTGCAAAATCACTTCAGAAGGAAAATCACGAGTTATGTGTATGATGAGAAAGAGCTTATGAAAAAAGGATGATGCCCTATGCTCTCTCAAAGAGAATTTTGGAAGACCACATAAAGATTTAAACAGCCCAGCATGCAGGTATGGGGGGTATTTCACAGATCTGAGTGAAAATCCTGTTCCAAGACTCCTGGGGAAATGAGTCCACCAAGAGTTCCTGCCCTGACTTAACTAGACACACCAAGGGTCCCTATCCAGCCCTAACCAGACCCACAGCAGGGGTACTTAGCATTTTTTGTGTTTATCACGGACCCCTTTGGTAGTCTAGAAAAGCTTATGAACACCATTTCAGAATGGCATTTTTAAAGGCATAAAAATATATAGGGGTATGAAGGAAACTAAGTATATTGAAATACAGTTATCAAAAATATTTTTAATTAAGTTCATGGATTTTAAGTTAAGAAACTCTGAACAAAGGTTTCAGGTCCCTATACTTACCAGAACCATTAAGGTTTCTGGCCCCTGCCCTTATGAGGCCCACTAACCAGATCCACTAAGGGTTTTTACCCTGTTGTGGATGGGTCCATTAAATATCCCTGCATCATTTTAACTGTTCCTGTCTTGCTCTAACTAGACCCACTATAAATTGCCATCCAAACTTCATTCAGGATTACAGCCCTGGCCAAACTGGACCATTAAAATTTCCTACAGAGGTTTAGTGATATACAATAAAGGTTTCTGCACAGGTCAAATAAAATCCCTCAAGGACTTCTGACTTGACTTAACTAGTCACAGTATGGGTTCTTGTCTAAATATATCCAACATAAGTTCTTGCTTTGGCCTTCCTTGACCCTCTAATACAGGAGTTCTTAATCCTAAAGAATCTATAAACAGATATCATAGGTCTGAAAATTTTTTTTAAATGAGATCTTTTTCATGAGAACTTTTTCATTATAAATTTTTTGCTTTTTATTTTATGCAGTTAAAACTATTATTCTGAGAAAGGGTCCATAGTCTTCACCAGCCTGCCAAAGGGGTTCGTGATACAAGGAAGGTTAAGAATCCCTGCCCTAAGAGGTTCTGCCTTCCCCTCCAGAAGGAAATGCAATCTATAGATGGTATAGTAGGAAAAGTGCTGGATTTACAGTCAAAGAACAAAGATTCAAATTCTGGCTTCTTCAGATTGTGTGACCTTGAGCAAACAACTTCATTTCTGTGGGTCTTTGTTTCTTCATCCTTAAAATAGGTGGGGTGAATTATATGGCCTCTGAGTTCCCTTCCAGTTATAAGACTAGGATCCTCTATTTCCTAGACTCCAGCAGAGAAAGTATCATGGCAAGCTCTAGACTAGGAGTCTCTGCCTTCCCAGGGGGAGCTCCCAGACAGCTCCCTCCTACACTGCTCTGTTGCTCTTAGTGCTTGGGGAAAACTTACAGGTAAGAGACTGGTTGTGTATAAACATAAGGCAGCCCTTTTCAATCTTTCTGGAGCTGTCACTACAGAAAACTAGTAATGGTGTAGACACACACACACACACACACAAACTTTCCTCCTTCCCTGGTGTCTTAGTGCATCACAGAACCAGCAGCCCACCCCACGTCCAGCACCAACACCATCACAGGGGCCCTATCTCTTCCTGCGGTACAACACGGGGGAAGTGCAGGTTTCCATCATACAGTCTTACTTGAGTGTGAATTACAGTGACACTAATATAGATTTATCTTCCAGACTGATCCTCCCCTGACCAATCGATGGAAGAAAGTTCAATGTCATTTTAAAGCCAAGTTGATAATGGATGTTTCAAGGGCCCTGAAGCTTAAAGTCACTATTGCCAAAGTAGCCTCATCTAGGGGCCTGCCTGCAGGTAATAATGTGCCAACTGCCCACCTGAATCTTTGGCTTTGAATTTGCTCTGCTCATAACCTGTTGCCCCAGTCTTCTAAAAAAAATTTTATTGAAGGTTTTCTCGATGTGACTCACAATGAGGGAAGTTTGCAAAGGAATGGGGAATGGGGGAATGGGGATGGGGGGAGGGGAAGCAGCACATTCATTCTGGGGAAAATCAAAGGGAATTCGAGGGACCGTTCTAAGCTTTGGATACCCGGAAAGCAATGGATGCCTTGCATACCACAGTTAAGTCTGCGTGTCTCTGAACTAACTCTCTATTCTTTGTCATTTCGCCCCTTTCTTCCCACTTCCCGACTTTATTATTTCTTTTAAAGGCAGGGAAGAAAGTAACTTGCTTCCCTTGCCTTTCACCTTATAGCTGCTGACCAGAAAGCAGCACCTTCCTTCCCTAAGACAACGTCCTTCACTGCTATGAAGAGTGTATGGGAACCATCTCAAAAGTTCTCACGAGATGCCAATTTGGAGTAAGCATTGTCTCAATATTTATTGAGTAAATCAATGAAGGATTCGCATTCCAAGCAGAAACCTGAAAAGCGCAGAAGCCAAGAAGCTAGCTCCTCCGTCCACCCCCACCCCCTTCTCAGAGGTTGATTCCTTCTCTAGGAAGAGCTAAAAAGGCTAAGGGAAGTCTGATGCCCCTTTGCCTCAAATATAGACCCGATCCCACCTATGTCCAGAGAGTTGTCCCTGGTAACTCTTCCCCGTGCAAGACAGGCGGGACAGTACACCCGCGCCCCCTCGGGGTAGAGGCGCGCTCTCACTGCGCCCTTCCCGGACTCCCAGCCCCCTCCCCGTTCCTCCCTGCCGTTGGCCTGGTCCCGCGCGCCGCTCACCATTGAGCTGGTTGTAGACCACCTCCTCAAGGTGGTCGAGCCGTTGCAGGATGGCCTCCCGGTCCAGGATCACACCCGCCCTAGCGTGCCGGCTGCGCACCCGGCGGTCGGCGCTGCGCACGATCTGCACCAGCTCCTGGGAGCGGTCCTGCAGCCGACAGTAGACGGAGAAGAGGATGATGCCCACGAACACCAGGATGTTCACCGTCAGCAAAGTTTTGATTTTCCTGGCCACCGCCATGAACGCGGCTGGGGCGGGGGCTGCTTCACCCGCGGGGCATCCCCGCCTCGCTGCTGGCCGCCGCAGCTCTTGCGCGGCCAGCCGCCCTGGGCACCATGGGCTGGCGCCGGAGTCTGCGCTGCGCCCGCTGTGCCCGCTGTCCGAGGCTGGACCCTGGACGGGGAGGGGCGGGGCAGGGAAGGGCGGAGTGCGGAGCTCTAGGAGAGCAGCCGGTCGGAGCTGTCCCCTTCAGCACCACTCTACGTTCCTCCTGCCGGCCCAGTCGCACCGGCGGCCCCAGACACCGCCTCTGGCCCACGGCCCGGGGGCTGCGCAGCTACTGCCGCCCTCCCGCCGAGCCGCCGCTGCCCAGCCCCGAGCTCAGGGCGCAGGGCGCAGCACGGAGCGCAGCCGGCATCCTCCAGAGGGGCGCAGCCTAGCCTGTAGCCCCAGAGAGACGAGGACGTGGGGAGCCGCGGCTTTGGGAGCAGGGAGGGCTGGGCCCGGGGACACTAGGGTACTGCAGAAGCCTCCGGGGATGGTCTGGCCAGGGCCAGGTCCAGAGGTGAAGGGACTGAGGAGGAAGACTAGCGAGGGCGAGGCGGCGGGCTGGCCGGCTCCGCGCGCTCACAGCCTCTGCCGGCTCTAGCCCTCCCCACAGCCACAGCGCCGGTGCGGAGTGACGCGGCAGCCTCCGAACTCATCAGCATGCACACAGCAGAGCCCCCTCTGCCTCTGCCTCCTCCCCGTCCCCGCCCCTCTCCGCCCCTACTCTGCCCGCCCCGGCCCTGCCGGGGTTCCCGGGGGCACCCAGGATGCTGGGACAGCCGCAGAGGGGCTGAGCAGGCCTGGTCAGGGGACAAGGCCATCTATAGCCTAGTGCTACGAGTTGACAACGCTCTGTTGAGCGAGGAAGGAGCGGGCTAGACACGCTCAGCTGGGCTTCTGAAACCAAAGGCATCTAAGGACATTCGAAATACCCTCCCGGACAGCCCCCAATTCTGCCAGCCCCCTCTCCAGCACCAGGAGAGCGCCTTTCATCTTCTGCGAGCTTCAGGTGAGGGGCACGTTTGGCCTTTCCTGAGACTGAAGGGAGTGCCAGAGCCTTTCTCAGTCCTGTCACTGTGGTCCCCTTTGCCCCCTCCCCTTCAGCGTGGTTTCAGCCTTGACTGTGGGGATTATAAGGAATACCCAAAGGAGAGAGTCTGTGGGGAGAATCTTAACTTAAGTAGTCACATAGCTCCTGCCCCACCCTCAACCTCCTTTCCCATCTCTCATTCTGGCTACCACTAGTCTGTGACTTCTTTGAATAACCTTGAAAGAAAGAAACCCCCTCGGATGGTATTTAGGGCAGGACCTCACTGTGTGTGGTGGCTTTATTCTGGGGAGAGGAGAAGAATTGAGACGGGTCTGGCAAGGACCTACCCCTTGAACTAAATCTAACAAGAATCAACAACTGAATCTAGGCAAAGGTCAAAGCTGCCCGTATTTAGGGCAGATGGAGCACCTAAAACTGTGGACTAAACCCTAGGTTCTTCTCTGTCTTCCTCAGGAAGGAAATGGAGGAGTTCTGGTTAACAGAAATGTTTCTGCTTCTCCTCCTCTCCCTAAGAATAAGGAGAAATGAGTTTATTAGGAGGGCCCCTTAATTGTTTGCTCCCAGTTACAAGTTGGAACCCTTAGCTGACTGAAACAGACATTAGGGATGGTGGACCCACACTGCTTCAATTCCATTGATGCTGTCCCTGTTGATAAACTGTGTTTCTTGATACTGTCCTCAGGAAATAGTCAACTGCTTTTTTTTTTTAATACACTGCTCAAATTTCTCTTGTTAGGTGTTAAATAATTCAGACTATTGTTGTAATATCAATTGATGTGGACATGACCAATTGGAGAAGAAGCTTTCCATTGTTATCATCAATACTCAGGGGATCAATGCATACACAGCAATCTTATTTAATCTCTAGATTGAAAGGATGAAAACACTACCTGTTTTTTTTTTATTAGATATGGTGCTACTTAGAGGTAGTCTTGATTTAGGAAGTATGTGTATCAGGGTTTTGTTAGTTTGGGATGGTAATCATTAGTATTTATATAATACTATGGGTTTGCAAACTTAAACCTCAGAAGAACCCTGGGAGTTAAGTGCTACCAGTACCCTCAATTTACAGATGCAAGGCCTGAGGCTCTCTAATATTAAGTCACATAGCTAGCAAATCTGTGTAACAAGATTTGAATTCTAGTCTTCTGACTAGAGTCTTGCTCACAAACCAATTGACTAGGGCAATAATTTGTGAAATTAATTCCATGACTGTAAACAACTGAGTGGGAAAGTAGTGACTATATCTTATTCCTGAGGAATGGAATCTGTATAGGCAGAGTGAGAGAAATTTAATTATATTATCACTTACTGGAAGATAAAACAGGCCAATGAAGGCAGGGTATATTTGTCTTGAACAAACAAATGGCTGGAGTTGACAATACAAATTTGGACATTAACCTCTACTGAATCTTTAGCTTTAAGACAAATATATGCAAGTCTGTCAAATACCTCTCAATGCTGAATATTGTTTTTTTCTTATGACTTTTGTTATCCTAATTAGACATGAAGTCTACAGCATGAGCAGGGACTTCACAGAACAAATCCTATTATTCACTTGGATTCAAAGGACTGCACTTGAGGACCTAGAGGGTCACATGTGCCCTCAAGACCAAAGATTCCCCACCCTTGCTCTAGATGAGTTGTAGTTGTATGTAGAAGTATTTTGCAGGAAGAAAGGAATTTTGTTAGGGATTAGGGTCAGGGATACAAAAGAAGATAATGACTAAGAAACATGCTGGGAATAGGATGACAGGAACATAGATTTGGAGATGAAAAGCATCTTAGAGATTAATTAGTTCAACTCCACCAACCCATTTTATAGATGAGGAAGCTGGGTCCCTGAGAGTTTAGAAAACAAACCCCCATCTTCTCCAAGCATATGGTTAGCCTTATTAAGCCAGAATCATCTGAAGACTACAGTCAAGAGTACACTGAAACTCAAGAGCCGATGCTCAAGTAGGATTTTAGGATCCCAGAGGCAGAACTGGATGGGACTCCAGAGGCCACCAAGTCCTATCCCCTCATTTTATAGATGGGGAAAGGAGGCATTGAGAGCTTAGGAACTTTCCCAAGGACACACAGCTATAAATGTTTAAGGCATGATTTGAAACCAGGTCTTTCTGACCCCAAACCCAGTGTTTTACCCACTATGGTATGTGATTTATCAAAGAATATGAAGACAAGGAATTCATATAACCAACAATGACAATCTGAATCAACTTGGGATAAAAGGAAAGGACAGTGTGAAAAGAGAATTCCCAACCCTTTGGAGTAATACACTTCAAAGTCTTCAGTCTCATAAATCCAGGACAACCAGGTTTCTGCTTCCCAATAAAAGGGAATGAAATTTGGTTGCTGATTACCCCAACAATTAAATGGTCTAGATCTGGTTATTAGTTTAGAAATGACTGAAACCACTACTCCAAGACTTCATCATAGCCTAGAGGAGACTCCAGGTTCTTAAAGGCTATGCTATTAAAATGAAAACTTAAGGCTGATGCCACCAAGATGGAAAGTCTTTGAGTTTGAAAATGGTGAGGGACTGTGCATCTGCTGACCAAGAAGTAGAAAGAGATTATAAGCAATAGTTGATCAACCAATCAACAAACATTTATTAAGCACCTATTATATCCCAGACAACATACTAAATTCTGGGAAAATAGCAAATGTAACTATTCCTACCTCGAAGAATTTATACTGATAGTCATATTTCTTCCAAGGAGACATATACACACATAGGCATATAGAGAACAGATGTTCTTCTTGTTTGTCCTTTGATGCCATGACTTGCAAGTGAGTTGGATTTAAGTGAGGGAGGGCTGTGCAAAGTCACCAGCCTTAGTTTCTCCTCTGGAGTCATCTGGGCCCACTTACAAGATATAGATCAGAATGACTGGAAATGGCCCCCAGAGAATAAGTAAAAGGTAGGTAAATACAAAACAGTTAGAGACAGGGGGCACTAGCAATTTCAGGAATAAGAAAAGGCTTTATGTAGATGGTGCTTCTGCTGAGTTCAGAAGGAAAGGAAGAATTCTATAGAATTGAATTAAGAAAGGAAAACATTCTAGACACAAGGGGACAGCCAGTGTGAAGGTATGGAGAGAGAGCAAGAGTGCCATGTGTGAAGAACAGAGGAAAGGCCAATTTGACTGGACCATAATGTATGTGAAGGGGAGTAACATGTAACAAGATTGGAAAGAGAAGCTGGGTCAGGCTGTGAAGGGTTTTAAATGCCAAACAGAAGAGTTTATATTTTTCCTATAGGCAATAAGAAACCACCTGAGCTTGTTGAATAGGGGACTGTGCTCAAGGAGAATTTCCTTAACGGTTGTGTTGACGATGGATTAGAAATGGAAGAGATTTGAACAAAGGGACTTCAAGAGGTGATGAGAGCCTGGACTAAAGTGGTAGCTATGTGAGTAGTAAAGAGATGGATATTAGAAAGATGCTATGGAGATAGAAATGGCAAGATTTGGCAACTAATTGGAGCAAGGGAATAGCAAAGAGTCAATTATTATGCTGAGGTAATAAACTTGGGAGATTGAACTAATGCTGATGCCCTTAACAGAAAGAAAGAATTTATATGACATGGCTGGACTTGGAGAAGATCTGAGTTTAATTCCTGCCTCAATCACTCAACTAGCTATGACACTGTGAACAAATTAATTTCTCTGGGACTCAGTTTCCTCAGTTGTAAAATTGTGTTAACAGCACCTCACAGAATTGTTGTTTAGATCAAACGAGATAGTAGACAGAGCAAACCCAAGAGCTCTATATTAAAACTAGCTGTTATTATTTTCTGGTCTAGCCACTCATTTTGCAATGGAGGAAACTGAGGCTTAGAGAGTTTATATTCTTTGCCCCAGGCCACACAGGTATCAAGAAGCAGAAAAGGAATTTGAACCCAGAAACCTGCCCAAACTTTCAAGACATGATGGCACTGAGGTACACTTTGGTGTCAGTGCCAGTAAAGTGAATTGGGACACAGAGGAAGGGACCAAGGATAGGAAGGATAGAAACCAAGGTCAAATGATGCTCTCCTACAGACAGACCTTCCTTCCTCCAGAAAGAAAGAAGCTTGGGCAAATGCTAAAGAGAAATCAGCAGCCTCCCAGTGTTCTTAAGTTTCCAGTGTTCTGCCTCCCAGTTTGAGGTGGGCTTGGGGATGTGCATGCTTTTAAATGAAAATGATTGTATTTTTAAAGTGGATTGTAAACAGGACAGCTTCTCACTCCTTTTCCTACGATGTCTGTGATGTGGAATCTGAAAATTTCCTTCTTTCTCCAATTTATGAACCCCCAGCTCATCACCCAGGCCCTGGGGTGGACACATTCACAAGTTTACAAATACAATTAGACAGCATCATCAGCGGCAGGCCGACTATAATAGTCAACAA
Source organism: Petaurus breviceps papuanus (assembly GCF_028583685.1). Classification (NCBI taxonomy): domain Eukaryota; kingdom Metazoa; phylum Chordata; class Mammalia; order Diprotodontia; family Petauridae; genus Petaurus; species Petaurus breviceps. Next base: position 739,452 of record NW_027185588.1, read on the forward strand.
ATTAATAGCCCTCCCCTGCTGGCCTCCCCAGTGACAGAATGCAAAACACATTCAGCAGCTGTACCACAGCATCAGGCAGGACTCCCAGCTCCCAATGACTTGTTTCTAAAAACCTCATTTTCCTTTTATTATAATGGAAATGAAATCTGTATCTATTTCAGATTGGCTTGAACATTTGCAATCTGCATCCATTCTTTTGCCCCAGCAGCGCCCCTAAAGAAAAAAAAAATTCTCTTTGTCCTCAGGAGAATGGAAGCTCCACGAAGGCAGGGCCAGTGTATCTTCAATGCCTGGGGCAGTGCCTTTTACATTTCAGAGGTGCTTAATAAATGCTGACCTGAAATAAATTGAATGTCACCATCCCTCTCCAGGTCAAAGAGGAAAAAGGATCATAATTTCTACTCAGTCAAAAACTTAAAATTCAAATCAGTGCATTTATAAATAGCCTACTATGTGACAATGCTAAATGCTAGGGGTCAGGCAGAGATAGCAGTTCATCTGAAAAAAAAATCTGAGGCATTTTGTGGGCTCCAGGCTCACTGTGAACCAAAATTTTTCATGTGGTAGTTGAAAAAGCTAATATAGTCTTCGGCTGTATTGAGAGGGATAGAATTCAGGACCAGGGAGGTGATAGGCCCATTGGATGCTGTTCTAGGCAGAAATCTGTATCATGATGTTTAGTTCTTGGCACTACAGTTTAAGAAAGATAGTGATAAGTATCTGGAAGAGGCCAACTGGGATGGCAGAGGTCCTGGAGTCAAGACCATGTTAGGATCAGATAAAGAATTGTAGGATGCTTCATCCAGAGAAGAGAAGTCTTAGTGGGGATGTGACAGCTGGCTCCAAGTAGTTGAAGAGCTACCATGTAGAAGACAAAGTCAGATTGCTTTGCTTGGCCTTGGAGGCAGAACTTGAAACAAGGGGTAGATTTAGGTTCTGAGTAAAGAAGAGAAATTGAAAAAAGAATACTTCCTAGCAATTAAAGCAAGGATTCTTTTTTTTTTTCTTTTTTTGAAAGGGCCAAGGATTCTTTTTTCCCCTTTGGTAGGGGTAATCAGGGCTTAGTAACTTGCTCAGAGTCATACAGCTAGCAAGTGTTTGAAGCTGGATTTGAACTCAGATTCCCCTAACTCCAGGGCCAGTGTTCTATCCACTGTGTCACCTAATGACCCCTTAAGCAAGGATTATTAATCTTTTTCTTCTTGTTTCATTGAACTGTATGTTGATTATCTCCAACTTATTCTGTGTATATCTTGATTGTACGTGTTGTCTTCCCCATTAGGTTGTGAGTTTCTCAAGGGCAGGAACTGCCTTCGCTCTTTGGGGCCCCAGTGCTTGGAACAGCACTTGGTACATAATATCTTATCAATAATAAATGATTATCAATTGACCTTTGGAAGTCTGTGGAAACCTATGCCCCTCTTCTCAAAATAAGGTTTTTAACTGCATAAAATAAAATACATAGGGTTACAAAGAACACCACTTATATTGAAATACAATTATCAAAGTATTTTAAAATACCAGGTTCAAAGACCCCTATTAAGAATCCCTTAAATTAGAGTCATTCCAAAATGGAATGGGCTGCCAGAAAGGTGGTGAGTTCCCCCTCAGTGGAGATTAAGAAAAAAGTTGAATGGCCACATACTGGAGATGTTATGCAGGTGAGTCCTTGTTTAGGTACAGGTAACAATAGATGTCATCTGAAGTCCCTTCCAATTCCTGGATGCTAGTATTCTGTGAGATTTTTAAAATTCAAGATGAGTTGGTTGGAATTTTGTACTTGGGGAAGTTGCTGTCTCTCACCAGGAGCTATAACACTTTCCACTCTGGTGTCAGGCAATAGTCTCAACAATCTCCAATCACCTACACAGACAATTCAGATGTGATCAGCCTATGAAAATAAACACAATAGGAATCACAACCAGACAGAGGCTTCAAGAAATTGCTCAGTTTTTCCTGCACGAACATGACTCTGCTGTCTTTTGCCACTTTTAATCTCCTCAAGCTTTTATTATCCTTTCCAGAGACTAGGATCACTGTCCTTCCTGCTAATGTCCCTTGGGCGAGGGGCTTTTTAGTGTCAGTTGCTTGTAAAAATGTTTGTCAGGAGTGCTAGCTAATTCTTAAGCTGAGTCAGTGTTAAATGACAGAGCTGTGAATGTACTTGCAAGGGCCAATGGATCCACAGCCTGCCTCTTTCATCTGAGTGCTGACTCTGGGGCTCAGTGATAGGGTGCCCATGGGGAAAATGGGGATGTTCAGTTTCCAAGGCAGGAAACTGGAAGGTTCTTCATTTCTTTCTAAGTGAGGGAAAGAGATGGAAGTAGAAAGAAACAAGGGGAAGGAAGAAGAAGAGGACAGAAGGAATGAGAGGGGATGGAAGACAAGGGAATAGTCAGGGAATGGTAGGGAAAACAAGGGAAGGGAAGGAAGGAAAGAAAAGTGGGCTAAGGGAAGGAAAGAGAAAGGGAAAAGAGAGAAGGGAAAAAGAGGAGGGAAGAGAAGGGACAAAGAGGGAATGGAAAGGGGAAGAAAAGACAGAGAAGAGAAGACACTTAAAGGGAAGATAAGGCAAGGGAAGGGAAAGGGAGAGGAAGGAGGGAACGGTTTCCTGATCACTCTCATTATCCACATGAAGATTTCTAAGTTGAGCCTCATAAACTTACAGCAGAAAGGGACTTTAAAAGCCATCTTGTCCAGCCCCTTCATTTTACAGATGAGGAATCTGAGGCCCAGAGAATTGGAGTGATTTATCTGAGGTTCCACAGCTGTTAAATGGCAGGTCTGGGATTTGAACTCGCATCCTCTGGCCACAAAGGTAGTTCTATTTTCAGTCTTCCATGTCGCCCCATTCACCTTCAGCCTGGCTAAGGGCCAGGAAGCTGCATATAATTGTCCCTACCCACAATTGTGCATGCACACACAGATGCATCCGGACACATACAAACATTTGTATTCACCTTCCTGCTGAAGAAGTCAGTGTGTGCTAGAAACGGGCTCCTCAGAAAAGATGCACTAGAGAAGAGATGGGAAAAAAAGGTTAGACCTTCAAAATGTGGTGTGGCAAAAATATCTTAGCACTGAAAATCGGGAGACCTGGTCTCAGTTTGGCCCCTAGCCATCTGTATGCCCTTGGACAGCTTGTTTCATTAAGCCTCAGTTTCTCCACATGTAAAATGAGGGGGTTGGACTAGATGAATTCTTTTTTTGGAGGGGGGAAGACAGGGAAATTGGAGTTAAGTGACTTGCCCAAGGTCACATGGCTATTAAGTGTTAAGTGTCTGAGGATGGATTTGAACTCAGGTCCTCCTGACTCCAGAGCTGGTGCTCTATTCACTGGGCCACCTAGCTGCCCCAACTAGATGAATTCTAAGTGATCTCTAATATTCTGAGTTCTAAAGGCCTCCCAGCTCTGACATTTTGGCTTCTAAGGGTCCTTCTGACTCTGACATCCTGTGTTCTAAGGGCTCTCCCAGCTCTGACATTCTGGATTCTGCGGATTTTCCCAAATCTGACATCCTAGGTTCCAAGGACCTTTCCATCTTTGACATTTCATGTTTTAAGGGCCTTTCCAGCTTTAATGTTCTAGATTCCTATGCTACTTAAGAGGACAAGAGCCCTAAGGGAAGGAAGGGGAGGAAGAAAGACTTATATTTGTTTCTCAGAGTTTTCTTTGTCTAACTCTGGGTACAGTCTAGTCTTTATAGGTCTTGGGAATTGAACAAACTCCATAATCTGGAGGTTGGAGGTTGTTGGGGGAGGGTATTGGGGTATATTCCCATGCTCCCAGGGAGCTGCCCTTCCTCTGATGCAGTCTCATCTTCACCCAGGCCGTTCTCTGCCCTATCATCCTGCCCTGTATCCCTCCTACCTCTGGCTCTGAGAACTGTAATCAAACCAACACTACAATTTCCTCTACAAAAGTCCTGTGATTTGATTGCACTCTCGCTTCACTCACCATCCCTGTAGCTTCTCATCCTATAATGCCTTTTGGTGTCATTCTCCTCAATGTGCTGTCTCCTGAATAGAACATAAGATCCTTGAGGGTGGGGACTATGCCACTCTTCAATTTCTATCTCCGGGGTTTGTTGTGGCACCTGCTAAGCGCCCTAACAAATTATTTTCATTCGTACCTTCCTTCTTTCATTCATTCATTTGCTTACTCATTCAGACTCAGAGATTCTCTTCTAACCTTAAGACCATTTTCTGGAAATGGCCAGCTAGATGGTGCAGTGGCTAGAGTTCTGAGCCAGTAGCCAGGAAGATCTGAGTTCAGATCCCACCTCAGATACTTACTAGCTGTATAACCCTGGGCAAGTCACTTAACCTTTATTGGCCTCAGTTTTCTCAATTGTAAAATGGGGCTAATAATAGCACCTACCTTCCCAGGGTTGTTGTGGGGATCAAAGGGGACATTTACAAAATGATTAGCACCAGTACCTGGCATGTAGTAGATGCTATTTCATTGTTAGTTGTTGTTGTTATTGAAAACATTGAGAACTGGGCAAAATTTATCTTTGGAAATACCACATTTTCCTTAGTACCTACTCCACAATCTGAAGTCCTCAAGAGCTGGAAAGTTGGTTGCCTTCATTCACAAAGCTTGCTCTGAACCAATCAATTCAATTCAATAGTGTTGATGAACATTTTCTATGTATGGTACCCTATTCTAGGTCTGAGAGGGAGACTGAGATATGAGGCTAGGGTGGAGAGAGAGGTGGAAAAAACACTAGTAACTCCAATACAGCACTGGATATAATTTTTTTTGTTTTTGCTTTTTGGGGGGAAGGAAGAGGTAGGGCAATTGGGGATAAGTGACTTGCCCAAGGTCACACAGCTAGTAAGTGTTAAATGTCTGAGATAGGATTTGCACTCAGGTCCTCTTGACCCCAAGGCCAGTGCTCTATTCACTGCACCACCTAGCCACCCCACTGAATGTAATTCTTAAAGGAACAGGAAAAGTGTTGTATGAATTCAGAGGAAGGAGGAATGGCTTTTGCCTAGGATAACCAGTGGAGAGCATAAGATCATGGACTAGAGCAAGAAGAAGCCTTTGAAGTCATCTAGTTCAAGCCTTTCATTTTAGAAATGGGGAAATCAAACTCTAGGGAGTTGAAATTACATGTCTAAGCTCACATAAATAGTAAGTATCATAGTAAGGATTTGAACCCAGGTGCCAGTTAGGTGGTACAGAGTGGTGGCCCTGGAGTCAGGAAGACCAGAGTTCAAATTTGACCTCAGATACCTCCTAGTTGTATAAGTTACTTAACCCTGTTTTCCTCAGTTTCTTAATCTGTAAAATGAACCAGAGAAGAAAATAGCAAACCATTCCAGTATCATTTCCAAGAAAACCCCAACTGGGGGCTTAAAGAGTAAGAGAGAACTAATCGATTCAATAACAACCATCTCTGATTCTAGATTATACAGTCTTTTGACTGAACACAAAACTTCTGGAGGAAGTGTGATTTCACATCAAGTTTCATTTGAGGTAGGATTGATGTGTGCCAATAATTAAGGAAACCCTCATTCATGGGTTTCCCTACTGGGGTTAGAAGAGGCAAGGCAAGGCAAAAGGACAGCAAGTATAATCCAAGAGCCGGGATGGGTCAATTGCAGGGATATCTGCAGGATGCCAATTGATAATTCAGTTGCTGATTGGAGAGCTCAAAGCCAACGGAATTTGCTGGGAATTTAAAATCTAAAATGCAATTACTGTAGGGAGTTGACAATTTGTGCAACTCAAGCTGATTCCCAGAATTTTAGGTCTTTTGATCTGGCAGCAATGCCCCACATGGTTCTAGGTGGATACTTTTTGTGTCATAATTGATGGAATGATAAAGTTGGCGTCGGTAAGACCTAACCACTTCCTAGCTGTGTGAGCACAGGCAAGTCACTGAACCTGAGATTGCTTTTCCTCATCTATGAATAGGGATAATAATATCCTCTAGCACCAACCTCACAGGTTCAAGTGCAATAATAATCAAGTTTTAGTAACTCGAAATGCATTAAGACTTTTGGGACACCTGCTATAGTTTCAGTTCAGTGCAATGAGTATTTCAGCACCTTCTGTGCCAAGGACTGTGCTGAGTGCTTGGAATACAAAGACAAAAATGAAAGTATTCTTGGATCACAAGATTTTGTATTTAGAGCTAGATAGTAACTTAGCAGAAATCTGGTTCAGTCCTTTCATTTTACAGGAAACTGAGTTCCAGAGAAGTTATGGAACTTGTCTGAGGTCCTGCAGGTAGCAAACACAAGGACTGGTATTCACCCTAACTCTAAATCCACCACTCTAAATTCCTTGCCTTTGATTGCTTACCTATTTATTTAGCACCTTGGAGGGTTGAGTCTAATTGAGTCAATCAAAGTAACAAACAAAATATTCTAGCCTTGACACTCTCATCAGGTAAGAACATTTGGATTGAATCAATCATTAAGTGGTATTCACAAATAGATGTGAACAAGGTCTAGAAAGTTCAATTGAATCAACTAATCAACCAAAGATATTATTTCAACTTGGTGCAGTATTGGTACTGGCTGCAGAGACTTGACCATACCTTGTGAGTTTTGTATAAAATAAAGGATTAGTTTGAAACCTGGACATCCCAGAGTCTAGCAGCATAGAGGAGATAACTGTATGGCCAGACTACTCAGAGGAAATCCCTTGGAGGAGGAGAGAACCTCAGTCTATCAGGTAGTATGCTTTCTAAGTGTGTATGAGGAAGAGTTTGCCCCCAGCTTTGGGGGTTTTCATACCAAATGTTCTTACTGTGTCAACCTAGTGTCCACATCCTTTGGACTTGAGAGTTCTGATGAATTCAATAACAAACCACAATTCCAAAGGGCTGAAGATGAAGCATGCTACCTAGCTCCTAACAGAGAGGTCATGAACTTAAGACAGAGGAAGACATACATTTTTGGATGTGAGCATTGAGGGAATTTGCTATGCTTGGCTATACATATCTATTTTGAGGACATTTTTTCATTTGTAAGAGCACAAATGGGGAAAGGAGAGCAAAATATTCATTAATTGAAAAAATAAAATAATTTTGAAAAGTAAATAGCTTTTTCCAAAAGGCTAACTAAATGTGGTTGACTAATTGTTTGTTGTTTGTCCTTTGTGCTGGAAGAAGACCAAAGTGGCATAATTAATGTTGGAGTCAGGGTACAATGTGTCTGATTGGCTGGTCAGACCAATATGAGCTCAGAAGACTACCACAGGTTGGGCACAAATAGTCCATATGAACATTTGGAGTGGAGATGTCTCCAAATTTGCACATCTCACATTTATTTTGAGCTGCCACAATTCTTCTTTGCTCATAGAGCCTTCTCTGATGAGGGCATACCATGCTGAGCAGTTCTGTGCCAGTGTCTCCCATGTCTCACAATCAATACCAAAGTTCTTCAGAGAGACCTTGAGAGTGTCTTTGTATCGCTTCTTCTGACCACTGTGTGGTCACCTGCCTTGTGTGAGTTCTCTATAAAATAGTCTTTTAGGCAAACATATGTTTGGCATTGGAAAAGCATGGCCAGTCCATTGGATTTGTGCTCTCTGCAGTACAGTTTGAAAGCTTGGCAGTTTAGGTCAAGAAAGAACCTCAGTGTCTGGTACCTTATCCTGCCAGATGATCTTCAGAATCTTCCTAAGACAATTGAAATGGAAGTGACTCAGTTTCCTGGCATGGTGCTGGTAGACCATCCAGGTTTCATAGGCATACAACGATGAGGTCAGCATAATGGCTCTGTAGACCTTCAGTCTGGTAGGCAGTCTAATACCTCTTCTCTCTCACATTTTTCTTTAGAGTCTTCCAAACACTGAGCTAGCTCTGGCAATCAGCGCGTCAACCTCATCATCCATGAATGATGATGCACTCTCAAGGACTGGGAGGAGTGTTGCACCACTGCAAAAATAGGGAGATAAGGAGAGATGGGTTGAAGGAGAATGTGGCTTTGGTTTTGGACCAACTGAATGTAATGCACCATTAAGACGTGTAGCACAGTACAGGGAAAAGAGCAAATGGACCCGGGTTCAAATCTTTACTCTGTCAGTTATTCCCCTTATGACCTTGGACAAATCTCTTCACCTTCTGATCCTGTTTCTTCATCTATAAAATGAAGGGGTTAAATTTAATGGGCTCTAAGTGCCCTTCCAGTCCTAAATCGAGGAGGCATCTAAGTGGCACAGTGGACAGACCTCTGGTCCTGAGTTCAAATCCAGTCTCAGCCACTCCTAGCTGTCTGACCCTGAGTAACTCACTTAACTTCTGTCTACCTCTGTGTCATCAGCTGCAAAATGGGTATAATAATAGCACCTATCATCCAGGTTTGTTATGAGGATAATATCTGTAAAGTATTTAGCACAGTGCTTTGCATATAGTAGGCACTTAATAAATTCCTCTTTCCTTGTGTCCACATAAAAAGGAAGGAAATCAAGTTCAGCCCAGATCCTGAACATGTCCCCAGAGGAAGCCTTGACTATCCCCATGGCAAGGGCTTAGCCTGATTTTAAACAATGGAAGTAATGAGATTTTAGGGTGTGTGTATTTTCAAACAGCAACTGGCACCTTTGGAATCGCCTCAGACGTTTCAGAAAACAGACTTGACACTGACATTATTAGCAGGCTTGTTTCATGTAATCACACCCGTCTGGAGAGTCTTGGCTCCCCGCCCCCGGGCCCGAAGCTGGAATTACCCGTCTGTGCTCAAACGGGGGAGGATCCTTCACTCAGACAGACAAAGGGCACACATGTTTAAATGACTATTTCAGGGTTTTCTTTCTTCTGGCAGAGGGGGAAAATAGATTGTCATTCCTCTCCTTTCTCATTAAAGGGTTTCAAAAAAAACATGTGGTTTTGAGGTTCATTCATCAGCAATAGGTTTTCTGTACTCAATGGGTACTTTCAGAGTAGGGGAGGGTCTGCAACATTAAAAAAAAAGCATAAAGATGTCTTCAAAAATTCAGAAAGGTAGCAGAGTTGCTTCGAGCTGTCCTTGGAGAAATTGGCCCCACATCAAGTTACATCAACAATCTACAGCTGTTCTTGATTCTTCTCTTCTTTCTGGTTGGAGACATTGAAGAACCGTCCCAGTAGAAGATATAAGAGTCATGAGACTCCCAGTGATCTAATTTATAAGAGAACCATGTGACCAGCCCTCCCCCCACCTCCAATCAATGAGGCTTTAGCTACATAAATGATTGTAGTACTTTATGCTATAGTGGGGGCAGCTAGGTGGCATAGTGGATAGAGTGCCAGGCCTGAAGTCAGGAAGACTCATCTTCCTGAGTTCAAATCTAGCCACAGACACTTCCTAGCTGCATGACCTTGGACGAATCACTTAACTCTGTTTGCCTTAGTTTCCTCAGTTGTAAAATTAACTGGAGAAGGAAACAGCAGACCACTCCAGTATCTTAGCCAAGAAAACTCCAAATGGGCTCATGAAGAATTGGACACGACTGAACAACAACAAGAAAAGTTATAGTGGAGAGTTGGCCACAAAGTCAGGAAGACCTGGGTTCAAGTCCTGCTTCTTTTGACACAATCCAGACAAATCCTTAAGATTATGTATTGTGGAAGACTACTTGGTGATGATAGATGGGATTTTCTCACTGGGAGTATTCCTGAAGAATCATAGGATCCAAGATTTAGAGCTGGATGAGACTTCAGAGTCAAGTGAAGTCAACAAGCATTTATTAAGTGCCCACTGAGTACCAGGCACTGTGCTAAGAGCTAGAGATACAAAGAAAGGCAACAAACAAACAAACAAAAATGTTAAGTCCCTGCTCTCAAGGAGCTTGCAGTCTAACAGGGGAGACAACATGCAAACAACTAGTTAAATAAGACATAGGATAAATGCGGGATAATCATAGAGAGAAGATCTGTTTTAAGGAGGATGAAGAGATGCTTACCACAGAGTGTGGGATTCTGGTTGATGAAGTCAGGAAAGGTCTTTGTAATTTTTGAGAGGGAATCAAGTGAGAACCTAAGGTATACACAGGATACTTCCTTTCTCAGTGACCAGAGAATTGCAGGCTCTCATAACTGGAAACTCCTTGAGAGTAGTGGCTGTCTTGTGCCTTTATTTATATCTCTGAGGCTTTAAAAAGTGCCTGACACAGTAGATGCTTAATAAACCTTGATCAAAAGACTAACTGACTTCCCAAAGCACAGAATATTATAAAACTGGTCGTGAAGGCTTTACCTGAAGACCTCCAATGAGGGTGAACCCATCATATCCCAAAATAGCCCATGCCTCCTAGGATCTCTCTAATTGCTACAGATTCCTGCCCCTCTCCCCTTACATTAGACTCTGCAACTTCCATCCAGTTCTCCTAATTCTTCCTTGTGGAGCCAAGCAGAATAATTTGAATCCCTCTTCCATGTGAGAACCCTTTAAATACATGATGACAGCTATCATGCCCCCTATAAGTCTTTTCCTTTTCATGCTAAACCTTTCCAGTTCCTTTACATGATCCTCCTATCATGGCTTAATCTCCATGCCCTTCACTGACCCCACTCACCTTCCTCTGGGTTCTCTTTAACTTAGTGAAGTCTTTCCTGAGATGTAGGGCCCATAACTAGACATATTAATCTAGATATGGTCTGACCAGGATAGAGCAAGACCATCCCTCTCTATTCTTAGATATGGTGTGCCTCAGCACTATATGAGTGCCATTGGTTTCCGTAGTAGACTTTAGACAGATACTGAACTTGTCATGCACTAAAAAACCCATTTTTTTTCAGATGAACCACTGTCCAGCTACACTTCCTTCCTGATGTCTTTATGAAATTGATTTCTTGGATCCAAGTGTAAGCCTTTATATTAATCCCTACTGAATTTTGTGGTATTAGAATCAAACCAATGCTCTCCAGGGGTGGGGAACCTATAGCCTTGTGGCCTTAGGGACTTGTTCTGTGAAGTTTGGATTCAGTCAAAGTGCCACACTTGAAGACCCAGAGGGCAACATGTAACCTCAAGGCTACAGGCTCCCCACCCCTGTATCTAGTCTGTCAGGATACTTTATAATTCTCATTCTGGAAAAAATACATTTTGGGAGAAAGTCTTGCTTGACCATGAGTATCTGTTATAAGGGTTTAATTTTAATTTTTATTGTTCAATGGAGGCCAGAGTGGAAAGAAGAGGAAATAAATAGTTGTTAATTGGAGAAAATAATAAATCAAAATTTAAGAAGTCTCATGCTGTCATTTAGTGCTCATAGCTTTGGGTTAACTACCAATTTGATAAGCACGTTCATTGCTCCTTGATGGTAAGGACCATTTTATGTCTGACTTTGTATTCCCAATTCTTACTTAGTACAGGGCCTGGAACATTGGAATCACTCAACAATTGCTTGGTAATTGATTGATACAAATCAGTGATAAAATGTTTATAGAGTGCTTAACAAAAGACCTCAAAGAGTTTTCCCACCTGGGGCTGGAAGCCAGCATGGATGGGGGTGGGAAGGCTAACTGATCACTGTGTAAATCTGGGCCAAAATAGTCTTTAGTGACTGCTTTGTGAGACTGGTTGGGGCTAAGACCCACGGCTGCCACAGATACAGCAAAGTGGAGATTTGTTCATAAGTTGCTGACTCAGTGTGGGTGAGCCATGAAGCATGTGGATCAGAGAGAGCCATTCAAAAGGAAGGTCATGACACTGGGAGCACATGGAGGAGAGAACTCCATCCCCAGCTGGGGTGTGGCAGCGGAAAGATGCTGAAGGAGCATTCACTGAAATGGGCCAGGGGCTATGGCCCATGAATGTAATATTACTGCACTGTACGAAATGACAAATGTGACCAATACAGATAAGCAAGGGAAGACTTACAGCTAGCATTTATGAAGCACCTACTACGTACCAAGCACTGTGCTTAGCCCTGGAGATGAAAGGCACAAACCACCCCTGCTCACAAGGAATTCACAACCAAATCAGAGAGATAACATTGCAAATAACTGTACAAACAAGAAGAAGACATGAGAAAGTGTGGATGGTCTTAGAGTGAAGGCACTAATGAAAAGCAGAGTAGCACATGCGGAAGGGTGGATGGTTTGTAGTGCCTGCAGCTGGGGAGGCTGAGGCTGGTAGAGCTCTTGATTTTGGGGAATGGCATCAGGCTGCCTAAGGATGAGTGAGCTGACCCAACTTGGGAGTTCCTATGTTGACCAGCAGTAGGATCCAGCCCCATGAGTGCCTACTACTCTCCTAGCTTGGGTGAAATAGAACCAATCTCAAACAAAATCCAAAATAAAACAAACAAAAGAAAATTAGCAAATTCAGAGAAACAATATGCACAATGACTACAACGTTGTAAATGAAAAGAACTATTTGTTTTTAATGCTGAATCAGAGATGGGAGGACTGGGTGGCCTCTGATGTTACAATCTCATACATGTAGAAGGGAACAGAGGTCAATTAGTCCAAGTCCTTCCTTTTACAATGGAGGAAACTGAGGCCCAGAGAGGAAAAGTGCCTCATTTAAAATCACAAATGTTAAATGACAGGGGCATGACTTAAATCTAGGTCCTTTAATACCAAAACCATTTCTTTTTTTCACCTAGACCATGTTGCCAGATCTAAGCATCTGGGAGTCTGGAAAGACCTTATTCAGGGTCATGCCAGCAACAGTCCCAAAAGAAGACTTTGCTGTTGGAATGAGTCTGGTCAGCTCCCAACAAAGGTTGCAGAGTTTTCATGGGCCAGTAATTGTTGGCGATTCCCCTGGATCAAAAGGAAAAAAGAAGGGTACCACAGAGCTAGCTCATGGTGCACAGCCCTCTCAGGAGTGAGCCAGGAAAATGACCATAATATAATCAACAAAATAACATGTTAAGATTTACAAAAAGCCTGACATATGCTATCTTGTTTGATTCTCATAACACCAATAACAACTCATTTCTACTTCTGCTTTACACACACACACACACACACACACACACACACACACACACACACATACACACAATGTCTGAACAGGGGCTGCTAGGTGACACAGTGAATAGAGCACCCATCCTGGAGTCAGGAGTACCTGAGTTCAAATCTGGCCTCACTTGACACTAACTGTGTGACCTTGGATAAGTAATTTAACTCCAATTGCCTTGCCTTCCCCCTCAAAAAAAAGTCCAAACAACAGTAACTGAAAAGATCTCATAGTCCAACCCAGGTATTTTTTCAGATGAGGAAGCCATGGTTCAGGGAGATAAACACACAAACAACTATGGACAAATAAGATAAAAACATGAGAAATATCTCAAATAAGCATTGTTGTTTAGTCAATCAGTAATATCTGATTCTTTGTGACCTTATTTGGGGTTTTCTTGGCAAAGATACTGGACTGGTTTGCCATTTCCTTCTCCAGATAATTTTACAGATGAGGAAACTGAGGCCAATGTTGTTAAATGACTTGCCCAGGGTCATACAGCTTGTCAGTGTCGAATGCCGAATTTGAACTCAGATCTTGACTCCTAAACCAGTGCTCTATCCACCATGCTACCTAGCTTCCCAAATAAATAGCCAGACTTAAATTTGAACCCAGGTCCTCTGTCTCCAAATCCAGTGTTCTTGTTGTCACTTCTTGGTTTGAGTTCTGATTTTGCCACTAACTTGCTGTGTGACCTTGAAAAAGTTCCTTCCTTTCTCTGGGCCTTGGAAATTCCTTCTCTGTGAAAATGGGAGAGTTGGCCTAGAAAAAAAAATGCTTAGTTTGGTAGCTCCTAGTGGTGACTTTTTGTGAATCTGTGACTATTCCTGGGGCCTATTGACCTAAACCTCAAGGAAGTCAAGGGTAGTTAGTTTCCCCAGAGATGGAAGGCAGCATGGTCTAGTCCTTCAGCAAATGGCAATGGCCCCCAAATCTGTCCCACTTGTCTATCATGGTTCCTAGAAGGCGTCCTCCTTAGATTAGAGTCCTTTTTTATCTTACTTATATTCACTCCCATTTCACCCATGAGGAAACTGAGACTTAGGAAGATTCGATAGCATGCACAAAGTCACATCGCTGGGAAGCTCTGGTGTTAGGAATCGAAACCTGCCTTCTTGGCCCCACTTCATTGCTATGCCGTCTCCTCATTTATAAAACAAAAGCAAATAAAAAAAAAACATTATGTTTATATCGACGTGAGAACCAAGAGCAGCTATCTGGTGAATCTCATTTTAAAAACTGGAGAGATCCCCCCTCAAAGACACCTCCACTTATGGTTTTTGGGGGAGACCAAAGAAGGATGATAAACTCTGGCACTTCCCTTTTAGGGCTGACCCCATTTAGCTACACTTGAGAAAGGGAGACTTGCCTTCTTTGCATGGCCTGGGATGCCCTGGGCTCCTCCAGAGAATATACTTCTTACACACTCCAGGGGTTCTTGGGACAGTCTTTGGAGATCAGGTGAGAAGTTTTCAGTGGGAAAAACTAGGGTCTTTTCAGGTATCAGAATCTCAAGTTTGGAAGGAACCTCAACAGTCTCCTAGTCCAACTCATACCAGAAAAGGAATCCCTTTAATGACATACCAGACAAGGGGTCATCTACCATACATGAATAATACATACTGAAGACTTCCATGAAAGGAATGCCTGCTACCTCTGAGGCTAACCATTCCATTCCCCCTTTGGGACAGTTCTCTCTCTCTCTCTCTCTCTCTCTCTCTCTCTCTCTCTCTCTCTCTCTCTCTCTCTCTCTCTGTCCCAAAAGTGTTTCTTTTTGGTCCCCTTTGTTTTTTTCCAGTCATGTAATCAGCAAATTAAGAAGACTTTCCAAATAATGTTTGCCCTCCTAGCTGGAGGGCTTAAAACAACAGAAACAGATAACCTTAAATCTGTGAGTCTCATAATCAGCAAGGGACCTGGTCATTAAGCACTACAATACCATCATAATGACAGGAGGGAGATGGAGGAAGCAGATTTAGTGCCAGGACAATCCTCTGCCGGGAATGTGTAAATTCATTTAATCATCTTTAATTGTGTGTAACTCCAATGTCAATTCATGCATAAAGATGAAATAAACAGTCTGGGTCTGTACAGTGCAGGGCATAGGAGGAGACCCAGAATCTACTCAAAGAGGATGATCAATCAAGAGAGAAAGAGAGGGAGAGGAAGAGAGAGAGGGAGAGGTGACCCTAGAGCAGAGGTTCTTAATCTGGCATCCATAAGCCTCAAGGGGGTCTGTGAATAAATTCTGAGGGGTCTGTGAACTGGGATGGGAAAAACTATCTTTATTCCTTATCCTCCTTTATTCACTATTGTGTAATTGAAATTTGGTATTTTTTTCCAAATATGAATTTAAAAAACATGATTCTGAGGAAGTTTCACCAGATTGCCAAAGGGATCTATGACACACACACAAAGTTAAGAACTCAGCCCTAGAGGGAGGATATTCTAGGAGGGTCAGGCACCCAGAAAGATCTGGGGCAGCGTACTATCTTAGCCTATTCCCATGGGGAGGGAACCCCAAATACTAGGCCCAAGGTCTGAGGAAAACAGGGTTAAGTGACTTGTCCAGGCTCACACAGTTAATAAGTGTCTGAGGTCATATTTGATCTAAGGAAAATGAGTTTTCCTGACTCCCAAGTCTGACACTATCCACTGCATCACCTAGCTGCCAAGACAGGTATTGCCTCTCTTTAATGGGAGCTCACCAGAGTAGCTTCAATCCCATGATGGCAACTCTAATTAAAAAAAAAATTCCAGGATGCTCATTACCCATCGGGCCATGTGTGCTGAATACAGAGGTTGAATGAGGGCATGTAAACTTAAAAAATGAAGAGTACAGAAAGGGGGGCATGAGATACAGCAAAATAAAGTAAGACATGCAAAGGCAACTAGACTTAGCTTCCAGGGATTAAAAGGTTTTGTGAATTACCATGAAACAAAGATCCAAGCTTTTGGCTAAAGTCAGTATGAATAGATGAAAAAGGGGAGTATGTGGAATCCTAAACTGGGGGATTTGGGCAGAATCTAGACTGCCTTGTAGTTTAGCAGATTATAATAGACTTCAGCCTGTCCTGGAAAGGACAGATCTCCCTGTTAGCTACTGAGAGAAGACAGGGAAATGACTGGCAGTGTCCTCACTATTTCCACCCATGTGCTGAAGAATAGTTTTGCCACCTCCTCATAAACATTCTTATGAGGTATTTTTTCCATGCACTATCTCTGGAGGTGTAAAGATTGTGCTCATTTGTATATAAGTAGCAGAGAATCACTCTGCTTGGTTTCCTCTTTTTTACATTGCTATTGTGTCTTAATTAAATGCTTTTGTTAATGAATTGCTACCTCTTGCATGGGGTAAAGAGAGAATGTTGATTGAATGGGGGCTCAGGTCATGATTTTCTTAACTACATGATTCACTGAACCTCTAGTAAGAGGAAATACATTGTCTTCTGAAACAACCCTCTTCACTTTGGGAGATCTAAATGGAAGAGATCTAATTGTTTGGAAGCTTTTCCTTACGCTGAGGCTAAACCTACCTCTTTGGACTTTCTACCCCGCTGCCTCTAGCTCTGCCCTCTGAAATCAATCAGCACAAGCCTTATGCCCCTTCGCTCCAGATATTTGAAGGCTATTACCTTCCCTCTACATTTTCATTTCTCCAGGCCAATCCTCAATACCTTCAATTGGCTGTCACATAAAAGTGTCTAGTCTCTCTTCTCTGGGCATACTCTAATTTTCTAACATCTTACCTAAGACATGGCACTTAGAACACAGCACACTATTCTAATGGGAATTGTCTGGAGAAGAGAAACATCAGTTGTCATGTTTTAGACGTCATTCATCTTGATATAGTCTAAGATTTCATTAACATTTTGGCCACCTCATCTTATTGTTAATGAATTGCTACCTCTCATGTGGTCTAAAGAGAGAATGTTGATTGAATGGGGGCTCAGGTTGAGATTTTCTTAACTACATGATTCACATCAAGTTGTTAGCTAGTATTGAACTTGCAGTTCATTAAGGCTCTCATGTATTTTTCATGAGAAATATCATCTCATTCTATGTCTGCCATCATGTACTTATGCAATTGACTGTTTGAATCCATGCTAAGGATTTTACATTGATCTCTCTGTGTTCTTTCAGATTAGTCTTTCGGCCCCTGTGCAACTTCATATGCTATGCATCTCCACATTTTGCAGAAAGAGTGTAAACATAACAAGTCTATATTATCATTCATTTTTCCACTGAGTGATATGTCTGAAATTACATTAAATTTGGCAGAAATTTATTTTGTTACAATAAGAGCAGCCCACAATTAAAACATGGTCATACTTTGGTTGCCTTAGTGTAGCTTAAAGAAGTCATCACTCTCAAAACCAGGAAGAAGCAAATTGGTGGGGGGGAGGGAGTTTGGGGAGAGGGGGTCATGAAAGGTAAAGTACTGATGGCCAGAAAGTGGTGGAAATGATTCCTCTTCAGGTAGGTGCTAGACTAAATGATGAGTCTTGACATCCCCTCCAACTCAGAACTAGAGATCCTTTGATTCAGGGAGACTCCCTGTCTCACCTCATCCCATCCCTTACTGGGAGTTGACATGACTCCCTAGCTTGCTCTCCCTTGGTTGCTATTAAGCCAGATTATTTAAATAAAGACCATAGGCCTTCTCTCAGCAGTAGCCTGCAGTGATAATGGTCTCTACTATGACCTTCCAAGTAACAGAGGGCAAGGAAGGAATTTTTTTTTTACAGTTAACTGTTAGGGTGCATTTCCATTGGCATTTAATTCTCTAAGTTATTGGATAAGAACAGTTGTATTTGTGTCCTCCCAGGTTTCTACGTGTGAGGTTAATATTTTCATTGTCTTTTAAATACTCCACTTACTTTAAAAAATCTGTACTAAGACAAGGGTGTTTTTATATTTCCACAGAGTTGCATGTCTTTCCTTTATGTTCTTGGTCATTCATTCATTCATTCATTCATACATTTAGTAACTCCCAAAGTTGAAAGGAACCTCAAGGACCATATAGTTGAACTTGTATTTGAACAAAAATTCTCATTACAATATATTCAACAGACTCTTCCAGTCTTTTCTTCAAGTGAAGGGAAATTCAAAACCTCTTGAAGTAATTCCAGTTTGGGATATTTCTAGTTGTTACGAAGTTTTCCCTTACAATATACTCAAATCTACTTCATTCAAATTTCCCTTTATAGACCTTCAAAGTAAAGATCCCACCTAAATCTTCTCTTCTCCAGGGAGAATATCCCTAATTACTTTGATCTATCTGTGTATGGCATGATCTATAGCCTTCTAACTATCCTGATCACCCCATTCTGGTCAGTATCCTGCCTTTCATTGTCACCATGATTTAAAAGAATCTAAAGAGATGAACTTAAATCCTAGAGTTAGTTGTATTAATACTTGGATATTTAATAATAATAAACCAAATAATGATTATTATGTTAATATAATTAGTTATATATTACATAGAATATAATTATATTATTATTTGTTTTATATAGAATATTAATATCAATAAACTAAAAATCATTAAGAAATTTATTGACAAAAGTCCACCTCCAAAAAGAGGCATCATGGTGCAGTTTTGAAAAAACACTGGATTCGGAGTCTTGGGGTTTGACTTGCTCTGCCACTACCTGAATGACTTTGTGTAAACCATTTCCTCTGGAACTCCTCCCATCTATGAAATATGAGGATTAGACTAGATGACCTCTAAGGTTTTTAAGACTCTAAATCTCTATTCCTAAATGACTCTTTCTGGTCAGTGTTGGGGCTATTAGGACTCATCATTTCATCAGTTCAGACCTTCATCATTTCATGCCTGGACTATTGCCATAATCTGCTGGTTGTTCTTCTTGCCTTAAGTCTCTATTTCAGACCTCTCTCCACTCAGCTGTTGGTCTTCCTAAAGCACAGATGGTGTAATTCTGCCCTTCCCATTCCATTAACTCTATTGTCTCTTTATCACCTCCAGGATCGTGCTTTATTGGCTTTTAAAACCCTTCATGACCTCCCCGTTACTTCCCACCTTTTCAGTCTTCTTACACCTTACCTCCCTTTCCATCATGTAATCTTCTAATTAGTGACACTAATTTCCTTTTGCTCCTCTACTACAATACTTTCACTCCCAACTCTCAGTTTTTTTCTTGACTTGTCCTCCATGCCTGAAAAATTTTCCCTTTCATCTTTCCTGATTGCTTCCTTGAAGTCTCTGTTAAAGCCCCACCTTCTGCAACAAGCCTTTCCCAGTCCTTCTTAATCTTAGTGCCTTCACTCTGAAATTATTTCCAATGTTCCCTCTATAGATCTTATTTGTACATGGTTGTCTGTGTTTTTCTGTCTCTTTGACACTGAATTCCCTAAGAGCAAAGTTCTTTGTCTTTTTCTTTCCTTTGTATCCACAGAAGTTAGCACAGGCTTTTGGTACATATATAAAAGGCACTTAATAAATGCTCTACCTATCCATCTATCCTTCCATTCATGTGTCAGCTCAAGTTCCTCCTCCTAGAGAAAACCTGTCCTTATCCCCCCAATTTCTAATGCCTTCCCCCCAAAATTACTTTGTGTACATTTTATATTTAATTTTCCTACATAATGTTTCCCTTCAGGAGAATGTAAACTCCACAAGGGAAAGAATGTTTTAATTATTATTTGCTTCTTCAGCACCTAATATAATACCTGGGAAGTAGTAAGTGTTTAATGAATGCTTATTGAATTAGTGAGTAAACATAAATGAGAATTTAATGTTTAATGTAAGAGTTTAGGTCTGGGAATAGAATAGGAGAGTGTCTGGCTTGTTAAACATGTGGAGTAATACATGATTAACGCAGTAATCATACATTAATTCCACAATGGTGTGTCAAGCATTACTGTAGTTTCTGCAAAGTGCTTCTTGTGATTTGTTCTCTTCCCCCCCCCCCCCTCGCCTTTAGCAGCACCATGGCAAAGAGGGAGTTAACCTGGTTCTGGAAAGCATTTCTTCCTCTTCCTTATCTGTAACACAAACAGCTGCTCCCCTTACTCAGTGAATAAACAAACAAAAACTTGATGGAATCGGCAGTGCTTGAGTTTCTCTGAATTTAGCAATTAGCAAATTGAATTATAAAGTTCAGGCAGGCCACTTGCCACCCTCCCTTCTGCCCAGAGCATGCTGATTAAATGCAAACATTTCCTAGGAAGGCACAGGTTGGTAAGGATTTTTGTGGACATGTGCATTAAGTGAGTTTGTCTGCATAAAGGATTTTTCTATAGCAAATAAAAGAATGTGGGCCATTGTCCAGATGGAGGATGGCTGGATGGTGGTGTGTCTCTATCTTTTTAGGTTTACTTGGATTCTTTATGGGCATAATTGTGGTAAATAGAGATTGGTTGAATTTACAATTAAATAATTTCTGTATCAATTGGATTATATTGAGTTCACCTAGAAGGACCCTATTGTTGGGAGCTACATCTGGTGATGGTATCTGGGGTCAGATGGATTATTATTAGCATTGTTCTCATCTACTGTCTATTCTAAATAATAATAATAGTAACAATAATAATAACTAACATTTATAGAATGCACTATGATTTTCAAAACTTTATCTAGAAACCATCTTTCATAGCATCTCTGGAATCCTCCATTCACACAGTGATTAATCAAGGTCAGACCCTCACCATCTCTCACCTGGAGCCTCCAACAGGAGACTCTCTCTGTTTCAATTCATTCTCCATGCACCTGCCAAAATAACATTTTGAAAACACAGTTCTGACCATGTCATTCTCCAACTCAAAAGTTTTCAGTTGTTCTCCATTGACTCTAGAGTCAAATGCAAGCTCCACTCTGACATTTAAAGACCTTCACAATGTGGCTCCTACCTACCTTTTTATCCTTAATACTTGCCTTCAGACCCTTTATTCTGCAGCCAAAATGATATAAAAATTATGCCCTAAACTGGACATTCCACCTCTCACCTCTAGGCATTTGCATGGACTGTGTCCTCTGTGCTTGGAATGAACTCTCTCCTCACTTCTTCCTTTCTTTCAGGCTTGACTCGGGAGCCACTTCCTTCATGAAACCTTTCCAAATTCCCCAGCTGTTAGTGTTTTCTCCCTTCTTAAGTAGCCTTTATATTTACTTATCTGTTTTCATGTTGTATCCCCCTGTGGAATGTAAGTTCCTTGAATCAAATCATAGAAGCATAGATTTTGAGTAGAAAGGGATCTCAGAGGTTGTCAAGTCCAACCCTCTCATTTTATAGATGAAGAAACTGAGATCCAGGGAAGTTCAAGGACTTGTCCAAAGTTATGTGAGCAGGGACCATTTTTTTAAATTTTATATCCCCTATACTAAGCACATAGTAGGTGCTTAATATATGTTTGTTGAATTTAGTTGAATTAGAAATAAGGTTCCACCTCCACAGAGCTGGTGTTCAGGGATTTTGATCTTATTCATTTCTATGGTTTCTGGGCTCATGAGCCATAGACTGTCTATAGCATCTGGGGACATAGGCATGGAATTTTTCAATCAGTGTGAATCATTTGGCCACATACCCAGAATGCAATTATGCTTATGGGGAATGTTATAGAATTGGCAATCTACAAATTTTGCTATTACCTTCAAATCTGAAAGATTATGAAGCTGAGGAGGATGTCTCTTAAAGTAGCAGTAAGACTGCTTGGAGACCTAACTCTTATTTCCTCCAATGACTGGGTATTCACTTAAACAGTCTTGGGAACATGTGAGATGTGGTACAGACATGGGGCATGAGTGAGGCTGCCTCTGGAAGAACTTGTTGAAGCTGGTACGACAAGTGAGTGGCAGCTGATAACAGAGAGTGTATTTCCTTGTTCAACAGAGCCGACCTTCCCCATGGGCCAACGTGAACAGTGACAAATTTTGTGATCTGTGTTCTCGAAGACCCGGCGACCTTGGGAAACAAGAAAGGAAGACTTTTTTTTTTTGCCTGTTTTGTAATTCTTTTCATTTTCCAGATGAGGTCTTTAGCTTAGTTACATATTTCCTTTCTGTAATGGGGTTTTTGTGTGATTTCCAAAATTGGTTTAAGCATCTGTCACATGGATGAGCCAGCATAGCATAGCAGAGACAGGGTTTGCTTAGAGACAGAAAGACCTGGGTTCAAGTGCTGACTCTGACTTCTGGAATGCTCCATACATTTCATCTTCTCTTCACTGTCAGTCACAGAGGTTTTCTGAGCCTCTGTTAACTCTGTAAGTTGCCTTACAATCTGTGTCAGTAGAAGGCATGCCCATTACCAGGAGTTCTAACACTAACAAAACCATAGAACTTGGCATGTTGATATAGGGAGTTTCTGTACTGAGAATGTCCCACAGTGGTGATGTCACAGGTCTTCTCCCCTCCCCCCACCCCAAAAAAGTGCACTTGAAGACAGAATTTTTATGTCATGATATTTAATAAATAAGTAAATACAAATATATTAAGACTGGGGGGGGGAGGAGATGTGACATCCACATTTAATAGATGCCTTTCCCACAATGTGATGAGTGAACTGGGACATTTCCAGATGGTTACGCTTACTCTGAAACTTTGAAACATCAGTGTGGACACTTCCTTTACAAATGTAGATTATAACCCATCCATACCTTCTCATCTTCTCTGATTCTTGTCCATCTCCTTTGCCTAAGGAGCTACAGGTGGACAGAGGATTTCTCACCTTCACCACCCCAGAGTGAGGGGTCATTATGTCGTGCACTGGCATGTCTTCTTAAAGTGATGGAGGGAAGGAAAGAGAAACAGAGTAAACTGGTCCCATGGTTTGTTTTTTTATAGAATGAGAGAGAAACTTAAGCAACATGAATCTGTCTCCTTGGATCTTAGTTAACCAATGCTCCTGAATTCTTTATGAAGCAGCTGTGTTGCTCAGTGGATAGAGTGTTGGGCCTGGAGTCAGGAAATCATGACTTCAAATTCAGCCTCAGACTGCTTCCTAGCTGTGTGATCCTGGACAAGTTATTTAATGTCTGTCTGCCTTGGTCTTTTCATCTATAAAATGGAGGTGATAATGGTACTTATCTCACAGGATGGAAGTAAATATCAAATGAGATAATATTTGTAAAGTGCCTACTAATGTGTCTGGTACATAGTAAGAATTTAATCAATGCTTCTTCCCTTCTCTTTAATATCAGAGAGATATCAATAAGCACCGTCACTTTCTTGGAGGAGATGTTCCTCAGTTGTTTCCAAAGATTGATGCCCCACTATCTCAAGTCAATTGGGAAACATATCATAATGAGCCTCTCCCATCCACTCCCATAGACTTGGGTCTCCACCCAAGCTTTCTTAGGGCTCATTTTTGTCTTTACTGTTTTGATTGAGTAAAACTGCTCATAATCTTCCATTCTCCTGCTTGATAATGTTTTGCAAATAAGCTCATATTGTAAGCTGTTGTTTGCCCTTGGCTGCCATGTTTCTTCATTTGGCAAGGACACAATGTATTTTCTGGCTGAAGCTTTTCTGAGTTCTTTTTTACTTTGTTGTGGAAATGATTATATGTTATTTAAGCCACTCTAAGAACAGTGATCATCAGTTAATTACTTCCTCCTCCTCCTTCTTATTCTTTTCTGAAATTCCTAATGTAAGAACTCCTATCAGTATGCATCAATAGTTCATCTATAACTTACAGTATTAGAAAGTTGCTTAGAGAGGATGTGACTTTCCTGTGGTCTTACAATCAGTATGTATCAGCAGCAGGTCTTGGACCTAGGTTTCATTCAAATCAAGACAATAAACATTTCTTAAGTGCTTACTGTGGGCCAGGCACTATTTCCTTATTCCAAGGCCTTCTATCAATTCATCCACATAACCTCGCTTTTTATTCCTATGC
Organism: Petaurus breviceps papuanus; assembly: GCF_028583685.1. Lineage (NCBI taxonomy): Eukaryota > Metazoa > Chordata > Mammalia > Diprotodontia > Petauridae > Petaurus > Petaurus breviceps. The sequence goes on from NW_027185588.1 coordinate 763,229, forward strand.
TCATATTAGTTTTATACAGTTTATAATCCCAATCATAAAAGGCAGGAGAACTGCACCTCCCACTGTTCTAGAAAAGGTATTAAGGAGTGAGCACAAGTAGGTAGGTCTTCCCCCAAGCTGATTAAAAGGGCCTATACCCTAGATATCCCATTGCCATGCATATTCCCTGAGGAGGTGGGAGGTCCCACAAACATCAAAATATAGCAGCACTTTTTTAGAAGCAAAGTGTATGTCCACTGATCAGGGAAAGATTCAGTAAATTGTGGTGCATAAATGTGATGATCGAAGGGATGAGTATAAAGCATAGAAAGAATTTTATGAAATGATGCAAAGTGAATTAAGCAGAACCAGGAAAACAATATGCACAATGACTGCATCAATACCAATGGAAAGAACAAAGAAACATCGAATACTATGTAATTGTGATCGAATAGGGCTCCAAAGGAGAGAGATAAGACTTTCCCTCCCTCTTTCTTTTCAGAGGTTGATATGTTGGTTAATTTTGTTGAAATGTTGCCCCCCTCTAAAAAAATAAGATATGACTTTCAGGTTGAATGAGAGGGATATAGCATCATGACTTTAGAGATGGAAGGGATATTAGAAGCCATCTAGTGCAACTTTCTCATTCTATCGATGAGGAAACGGAGGCACATAGAGGTAACTTGCTAAAGGTCACACAGGTGGTAAGTCACCAGGATAGGACTGAATCCATGTTTTCCTGATTCCAGGTCCCGCAACTTATCAACTACTCTCTGCTACCTCTATATGGTGATATAAAAGTGAACAATATCAGTAAACATTTTTAACTGCAAAGAAATTTTGACAGCCAAAGACAGGTAAGAACCCAAAGCAAAATAGCACGAGAGGAGTATAGCCTTGGTCCTAAAAAGGAAAGATAAATAAAGAGGGATACCAATGTTATCACTCCCTCTTGACTACACACACACACACTTACTACACACACACACACACACACACACACCTTATTTCTCTATTAGCTGCTCAGATAAAGCTAAATACAAGACCAGTCTTACATATAGACAGGGTACATAATTACTTACAAGATTTTTGAGGAAATGCTCTCCTTTACCCCATTCTTGCTCCCACCACCCAAATCTATTTCTCCAATTCACTCTTGAAATGTTATCATTAGCAAAACATTTCAAATACTCAATTCAACGTATATGTGGTTGGACCTCTAAGGACCCGTGTAACTTTGATATTATATGGGTCTCTGAATGTTCAGCTATTTTTCATCTCTCTTGGTCAATGCTTTGGGAATTTAGGTGATTAGTCTGGTGTGATTGAGAGGTTTCCATTGGAAGGAACTGCTTTAGGAGGTAGCCTACTACAATAGGAAAAGCATTGAATTTTTCCAATTAAGGAGACTGGAATTCAAATTCCATCTGGTTGTATGACTTGGGCGAGTCACTTACCATCTCTAGGTCCAAGTTTCCCCATTTGTATAATGACAGGGTTGAATCAGATGTTCTTGAAAATCCAAGTGCCTAGATATAGTGCCCAACACATAATAGGACCTTAAAAATGTTTATTGAATGTTAGGTCCTATTGTTACTTACTATGTCCTTCAATGATTCTAGTAATTTTTATTTCTTTGGTGTAAGTATTCCTTTCATGCTATAATAGATTGTCTTCATGAATAGCAGTGAACAAAAATAAACACCATTGGTTGTCAAAACTCTAGCACTGAACCTCTCTGCACTTAGATTAGTCCTCCACTGATGCACACACAGAAACCTTCCCAGTTGGGTTGAATTCACAGTAGGATCATAGACTGTGGTCTGGAAGGCACCTCCAAGGGCATTGCATCCAACCTCTCCGTTTTACAGGTAATGGCACGAGGGTCCCAGAGAGGATAGATGATTTGCCCAGATGCACACAGCTAGTAAATGTCTCAGGTGGGATTGGCACCCAGACCTTCATGATTCTAAGCCCAATGCTCCATCTACCATGCAACTGAACTCTGCTAACACTCCTTCAAGATCTCAGGGTCACCTCCACAATGCAATGAGGCAACAGAGAAGGCCATTAATAATCATGATAGCTGACACAGCTATAGTTCTTTATGGTTTGCAAAGCTTTTTATATTCGAAAGCTTACTGCTGATGTCCTACAAATAAGTTTCTAAGATGTCATTTTTTTTCTTTTTTGTTCATCAAAGAGGACAGGTGAGCAGAGAAGGCCAACTCTCCCAAAACACTAGAGGGAAATTATTTTTCTGAAAAGAGTTTAAGTTTTGGAGCTGGTCATGAGTTCTTTCCTATGAAAGAGGAGGGAGGGGTGAAGGAGTTTCACATCTCCTGGGGGTCCAGCTAGCATCATTCCCTTCTCCCCGATGGTGTTGTAATTTCTGCTTGTGACAGTCATCATTAGAGCCAGGGGAGCAATGTGGCCTCTCCCAACCCGAATTCTCCCAGGACTCTCAGGTGGGGACCACTTTCATTGCAGCTGCTGGGTTCCACACAAGCTGCCTAATTACATCTGCAAATCCATCCCCTTTGTCTTTCCCGGAGTTCTCTGCAACTTCGATTCCTCTACTCAACTCCCCAAAGAGACGCCACATTGCAAAGTAATCATGCACAAAGATTTATGACAGTCATTTGTATACATGAGTCTGCTTGCAGACATCCGCGGTTCCTCTTCTGTCTTCCCGTTTTATTTAGTGTGAAGAAGCAAGCTGTTCCCAAATCACATTTATACATTTTTCATAAATCAAACATCACTGATAGCATTTCCTGACAGTGTTTTCTAGGCCCCAGCGTGCTGGGTGCCATCATTAGTGTGCTCTTGGATCCACTCCCTTTAATAGAAACGTGGTATATGATAACATTATTACTGAAGGTTGGTGGGTGTTCTTCTGGCTAGTCCAGGACATTCCTCAACATTGTCATGAGAGGGGCCGGGATTGGAGAAAGAGGGGAGGGAGAGACTTGAACAGCTCCCACCTGCGTGCATACATGTTATATTCTCTCAGGAGAATGGAGGGTCCTTGAGGACCAGGAGTGTTTAGTTCTTGTCTTTGTATCTCTAGAGTCTAAGTACAGTGCTTGGGACCAAGCAGATACTTAATGCGTGTTTGTTGGATTGAACTGATGCAATGTAAGTCCTTATGAGCTAGAGCTTTTATTCCTGATGATGAGACAGAGATCATAATTCTTGCAGCCAATGATCTCGCTGGAAATTGATGATTTCCTCATTGCCTTAGAAACTGGTCTGCTGGCTGATCCCTGTATGCATTCTATCTCCCATCTTTGTGACTTTTCACAAGAGCTCTCCCGTGAGTAGATGCTCTCCTTTCTCATCTCTGCCTTGTGGAATCCCTGTTCTTGTTCAGTTATTTTCAGTGATGTCTCTCTCCATTACCCCATTTAGACTTTCTTTGGCAAAGATACTACAGTGGTTTGCCATTTCCTTCTTCAACTCATTTTACAAATGAGGAAACTGAGGCAAAGAGTTTGGGCAAAAGAGACTTGGCCAGGTTCACACAGCTATTAAGTCTCTGAGGGCAGATTTCTTTTTTTTTTTTAAAGCAATTGGGGTTAAGTAACTTGCTCAAGGTTACACGGTCAGGTGTTTCTGGGTGGGTGCTAAGTGTCAGAGCCTGGGATTCGATCTCCAGGTCTTCTCAACACTGGAGCCGGTGCTCTTACTCGCTGTGCTACCTGGCCGCCCCTGAGGGTAGATTTCAATGCATGAAGATGAATCTTCCTGATTCCAAACCAGGCATTCTATCCACTGCACCACCTAACTGTCCTATAGAATCCCTGGCCTCTTCCAAAGGACAACTCAGGTGCCATCGGGCCTTACCTGATCCCTTTTAACCCCTTCCTTCTTGAGATGACTTTATGTCTCTTTTATATTTATTGATATCATTTCCTCTTAATAGGTTTGCTCCCCCCACACCCTTCCTTAGTGAGTGGTAGTTACTCTTTGTGGAAGAGCATTAGGAAGTGATGAGAGGTGTCAGGAAAATTGGAACAAGATTGTGGAAGGATGACAGGGGAGATGGAAGTGCTCTTCCTTCCTGGAGTTGGTTGTGGTGTCTATTCACCCTGCTCCATGTAGAATAAGCTAAGGTCACAAGTGACCAAGGCTCCTGCCAGTGACGCGATAGACAAAGAGTTGAAAGTCTAAGCCAGATTGAGTTCCAGTTGGCACCTAAATTCTAAACCCTACACTAAGCCAAGATTCCAACTCTAGCGTTTCTAGGTCTTCATCTAAAGATGCTTAGAAGCTAATTCTTGTATCAAATATACCGTCCTTTTCCTGGTCTGAGGGGAGTAGCTGTGGAAAACAAAGTAGACTTAAGCTGGACATTTCCTAGAGGTCTTGAGTTTGGAGCAGCTCCCCATCTGGGGATTTCCAAGTTCTGGGAGAGCAACAGACACAATGTAGACATTTTATCACTCATTGTTTACTTGTTGTTTTCATACTATTTATTTGCTTATTGCTTCTATTTTAAGAGTAAAAATGTTGCACGGGATAGCTAAGTATGCCAAACTGTTCTTGGCAAGTCCATTAAACCAATTACAAATGAGACTAACACTCACTGAAATATAGCAAGTTCAAGAAAGAGGTTTACTTGCCTATAGGGTGGGGGCTCAGAGTTAATTTCTGATTGAGTAAATCCACAAATAAATATATGCCCTAGATCTGGGCTTCTTAACTTTTTTTTATGTCATGGACCCTTTTGATAGACTGTCAAAGCTTGTGGGTTTTTCTCAGAATAATGTTTTCATATACATAAAATAAAGTAAATACATTAAATAAATAAACTGAGTTACAAAGGAAACTAATTATACTGAAATAGTTATACAGAAATATATACATACATACTAAATACCTATATCTTTAATATATATATACAGACATAATATATTAGTAAATATATTAGAACTAAATATATACATATAATGTATGCATTTAAAATATATTTTAATATATACATATGCATTTAGTATAGACATATACAAACAATATGTTAGTAAATACATTAGAACTAAATACATATAATTATATATTGGTTTGTATATATCGTATCTATAGATTCTGTATATATTATATACAAATTCAAAGACCACAGGTTAAGAACCCCTGCCCTAGATAATGACATGATATACCCCACTGAGAAATGTAGGACTTAGAGATAAAAGGTTGTTAATTCTTTGAGAACTGCAGGTACTCAGGCCTCCTCATCACTTTCAGTTGCTAAGATAAATATGGGACTCCCAGGGCTTTTTTGCTTAACAGGATTAGGTGAGTGACTACCAATTTCATCTGGTTGTTAAATTTGTATACTTCCATATTGTACCTCTCTAGGACAATGCAAGCTCTGTGAGGACAGAGATTATTTCATTTTGTCTTTCTATACCCAACACCTTAGCATAGTCCCTTACCCACGTTGCTGTTCAGTTCAGTTATGTCCCTCTTTATGACTTTGTTTGGTGGTTTGATACTTGAGTGATTGCCTTCTCCAGTAGATTAAGGCAAACAGCAATTAAGTGACTTCCCCAGGATCACACAGCTAGTGAGTGTCTGAATCTAGATTTGAACTCAGGTCTTCCTGACTCCAGGTCCAGTGCTCTATCCCCTGAAATATCTAGCCACTCCCCACAGCAGATGCCTAATAAATGTTTGTTGAATTGGATTGATTTTAATGTCAGTTCTAAATTCTATGACTTGGAAAAGTAGCTTAGCTTGCTATTACCAATGTTGGCTGCCATGTCAATGAATAAATCATTAAGTTCCCAATGGAGCATTAAGTGTGTGCCTAGCTCTGTGTTATTACCCTGGGAGATAGGAGGAATGCAAGCTATAGAGCCTTTTCCCATGTCTCCAGTTGCCAGAGCATTCCCCTAAGAGCTTCTTGTTTTTGTCTTCCTTCTTTCCCTCCCTCCCTCCTTCCCTCCCTCCCTTCCTTCCTTCCTTCCTTCCTTCCTTCCTTCCTTCCTTCCTTCCTTCCTCTTTCTTTCTTTCCTTGCTTTCTTATTTATCTATTCATTCATTTATCTATATGCACACATATGTGTCTATATGTATATACGCATATATATGTGTATATATGTATATGCATGTATATATACACATATACATGCATAATTTATATGTTACTGCCAAAGCCTGGGGAAGTTTTGTGACAGGACAGCCTTTCTCTGTGTGTTCTGCTCTTCCATTCAAGTCTCTCTAAACCACCTCTTGAGTTCCTCTTTTGACATGTCTCTTCAGTCTCTCTCTGAACTCTTGCAACAATCTGAAGTAAGTCCCTGATATTGGTAGGCAGCATACTGCTAAGCATCCTGTATCCATGGGGAGTCAAGTCTCCCTCTGGGTGTGTAACAGTTGACACTTGGCTATTCTCTCTGCAATATCATCCAAGCCTTGGACAGAAGTAAGGTCACTTCTTCATATCTCCGGTGCCCACTACATATAGTATGTGTGTGGCATATATCCAATGGCATATAGTAAGTGATTAATAAATGCTTGTTATTTGATTAGTAAAATCACAGATTAAGAGTAAGAAGGCCTAAGACCAAATATCATTTCTGCTCCCACTTGCAGGTCCCTTCCAAAACCTAGGCTTCATTTCACATCTGTGAAATGAGAGGGTTGGACTAAGTTCCCTTCCAGGTCTAAATCCTGTGTCAATTTCTAGGATCCATGCCCTCAGGAAGCTCAGTCTAGCTGAAGAGATAACACTCTTGGAACATGGTCTGCTCCAGACATGGCAGAGAATGAAAGAAAGTGACAGGGGTGGGGGAGTTTCCAGTGAGATGATAGAAAAAGAAGGCCTGCCTACCTCTAGCCTCAAGTGGCACCTTCTTGGGAAAATGGGAGGGGGGAGGATGAATAGGAGAGAGGTGGAGATTTGAATTTTAAAAGACAGGAGTCAGAACAAGGTGGCAATGCCCAGGTGAGTATGCCCATCAAGACTGAGCAGTATGAAAATTTTATTACAACTTTCATTATAAGCCAAGTCAGGAGGAAGAGGGTGGGAAGAGAAAAGAATGACTGGGTGGGTCTGTGGGAAGGCAAATTGCTTGGGTGTTAATGATCCAATATTCATTTTTTTTACTGCTAAGAATTGATTTTTATTCTAGAGAAGCACAGAATGGCAAACTTGGAAAGGACCTCTGAGACTGTATGGTTCAACCCATACCTGGATGATTCAACTCAATTTAATGCACATTTTAAAAAATATTTTAAAAGCTATTATTTATTTGTTTTTAAGATTCGTTTCTTTTTAAATTTTGAGTTCCAAATTCTCTCTGTCCCTCCCACCTCTCCCCTACCCACTGAGGAGGCAAGCAACATATCAATTACACATGTAAAATCATGGAAAACATATTTCCATATTAGCCATTTTTTGAAAAGAAAGCAAGAAAATTCTACTTCAATCTGCAGTCAGAGTTCCCCATCAGTTCTCTCTCTGGAGATGGATAACATTTTTTCATCACTAATCCTTAGGCATTGTCTTAGATCACTGTATTGATCAGAGTAGCCAAGTCTTTCATAATTGATCATCATTACAACTTAATGCACATTGATTAATTGTATGTTCATCATCATTAATTGTGTGTCCATATTATTGTGTGCCCATCACTGTACCAAGTGTTGGGGACAAAACAGAAGGAAAAGAAAACAATTCATGGCTTCCTGGGGCTTACATTCTGGGAACAAGGTGGGGCGGGTGGGGGAAAGGTAGAGGAAGGATGGCATGTGCTAATTAATTAAATATATATATTTATATAACCTTCCTCCCTCCCTCCCTTCCTTCCTCCCTTCATTCCTCTCTTCCTTCCTTTCTTTCTTCCTTTCTTTCTTCCTTCCTTCCATCCTTCCTTCTTTCTTTTTTTCTTTCTTTCTTTCATCACCTCAGCACATTGCACAACTCCTCACACATAGTAGGCATGTTATAAATGTTTGTTTATTGATAGATCAATTGAATAAAGGCAGGAATCTGAAACTAAAGAAGCGAGTAATTCTTCATTTTTGTTGTTATTGTTGCTTTTTCTCCCCATCTTTCAGGTGCTTAGGAGACCCAATGATTGGGGTGGGGAAGGGGGGGGGTGTTGAGGAAAATTGTGAGGCTTCCAGATACAGTCAGTCCTTGGCAGTTTGTTGAAAAGGAACTCCTAGAAAATTATTTGTAAGGGAGTGCAAATGGGAAACCAGGAATGAACAGAAGTTAATGGGGACTTTAAAATCCTGAATTATAATATGAGATTAACTCTTAGAGCCAGGGGTACACTGGTGCCAGCTCCTGAGAGCCAATTATTAAATGTTCAATGTGAACATTTATGCCTCAGAAATCTGGGAATGCTACAAATCATGGCTTGTTTTGTTGATTGTCAAGACTTAAGAAATTGGTAGAGAAAATGCTAATAATTCAGATTAAAGTTAAAAATGTATATGCACATTTTTACCCAAGAAGTCAGTTGTTAAAACTTGCCAGCATACCCTTGCCCATGATCCAGGGTCCCTTAAAGATTCTGTGTTCACATGGGCCATGTCAAATACCAAGAGGGTTATTTTTGTTTTGGACCATTGCCTCTTCCTGAAGTTGCACCAGGATAATCTCCTATACTCAGAGTATAGCTTGTGTCTGTATTTCCCTAAATGTAAGTATCAGAACCTCCTAGTGCCTATTCAGGCACTAAAGATAGCATATGCATATTTAATAAAGGACAGCCTTTTATTTTGCCCCCCCAAAATGCATAAACTTGCAGAGGACTCCCAGGAACCCACAAGCAGACACAGAGATAAATAATACATTTAAATAGCTCCTCAGCTACCCTTGGGAAGGAGTTAAGTTTGGGATTACCATGTGAAATTCAGTGAATCCCTCTTTCCCAGACTCCTAGCATCCACCCAAGACTCATAGATTTATATTCCAGGAAGGTAAGCACAATTGTGGAATAATCAATTAATAAATATTTATCAAGCACCTACTACTATGTGCCAGTCACTGTGCTAAGGATAAAAAAAAGCAAAAGTTAGTCCCTCTCCACAAGAAGCACAAAATCTAGTGGGGAATACAATAAATAAATACTAATAAATATATACAATCCCCTTCCCATAGGTGCTAAACTGTGTAATCTCACCAGGTTGTTTGGGGAATTCATCAAACTGACCAGACAAACTCTTGGTCAACTCCTGGGGTTTAATGCTTTTCAGAAGCACAGTTCAGTTTGTATGAACTAATGCAAAGTGAAGTGAGCAAAACCAGGGGAACAATTTACACAATAATAAAGAATACCATAAAGACAAACAGCTTTGAAAGACTTATGCACTCTGGAGACTTATGAACACAATGGATCCAACCACAGTTGCAAAGGGGACTCATGAGGAAACATGCTACCCACCTCCAGATAGGGGGTGATGACTGCAGAGCACAAATTGAAACATATATTCTTCCTTCCCTTTTTCCTTTCTTTAATTTTTTTGACTTGGCTAATGTGGGGATATTTTTTGCATGACTACATATTTATAATTAGTTTTTTTTTTCTTTCTCAATGGGGAGGGAAGTAGGAAGGAAATAATTTAAAACTGAAAATAAAATGAATTTTAAAACTTTGTTTTAAAAAAATGAAGAAATTACAGTTTCCTGGACTGGGTCAGATAGGAAACAGAGCAGTGGGTAAGGATGGGACATGATGAATGTGAATGGAATTAATGTGAATTTTATGGGGCTAGAATAACTTTTAAAATATTGGGGATAAAGAAGAGAGGGGTGGAGAGGAACCTCTCCTGAAACTATTTTTGAAGCTGACCTAAAACATAAACTACAGTGTCCCCTTTGAAACCAAATGAGATGAATTGATGAGACAGAATCTCAAAGGTCACTTGGAAAACTTAATCTTAGCATGTCTGGTTCTGGATCTCAGGGCCATGGTTGGGATGCTTAATCACAGGGCCATTGTCTGGCCGGTATTGCCTTCGCTATTTGGAACAAGCCACCTAAAATAACATGGAATGACCTTATTAACAACGTTTTCCCGCCGATGAATCAGCTGCCAGAGTGGGGTTGATCATATGGGTTTTTCAGACCGTCTGCAAGCTCCAGCCTGGGTCTGTGCCAGGCTCACACTACTCTATAATTTAATCTAATTGATCAATTAAATCTAAATAATTTTTAAACAAGCTGTAATAAGAGTTATATAATTCCCGCACTCCGTATCATTTTTTTAACAGCTTCATCAGTGGGAATTGCTCACTAAAAGGCACTGTCTGAGGCATGGGGGGAGTGCACTGCTTGTGGATTTATGGACCATATGCCTGGAGCTATAAGGGACCTCAAAGGAGATCTAGATTAAACCCAGCATTTTATAGATGAGGAGACTGAGGCTTCTAGAGCTTAATTAACTTGCCCAAGGTCACACAGCTAATAAATATGTGTGGCAGGATTTGAACCCAGGTCTTTCTGACTTCAGATCTAGCACCATATACAGTTCATGGGACATTGTGCTTTTAAAATGCTTGTTTAAAACTAGCTGTGAGACCTTGGGCAAGTCACTTAACCCCACTTGCCCTCCAAAAAGCAAAATAAAATAAAATGCTTGTTGACTGACTATTCGTTATTCCACACTGCCTTGAAGACTGATGGAAGAGGCTGTGGGAGGAAATTTGCCTCCTGGAGTTTTTTGTGGTAGGTCAGATGGAATCCTGTTTAGAGATAATAATAGCAACAACAACAAAAATAATGCAGCAGTTGACACTTACTCAGCCCTGTGCATGAGCCTCATTCACTCATTACTATGGCCCAGAGAAGCAAAATACTATAGATATTATTATCTCCACTTTGCATATGAGGAAACAGAATTAAAGATGTTTAATGACTTGAGCCTATAAGCGTAAACCTAAAAGCATTTATTAAGTGCTTGCTATTTGTCAGACACTGTTCAGCAACAGAAATAAAAATCTAAGCAGGAAGTTGGACCCTGCCCTCAAGGAGCTTGCATTCTAATGGGAAAGACAACAGGTAGCACAAGGGATAGTTTTGGAGTTGGTGTCATATCTGAACATATATGAACATAGAACATATTTATGTTCATATCTGACCTTAGACACTCCTTAGCTATGGGCAGATCACTAAACCTCTCTCAACCAGAGTTCTAAGAATATTTATAGCACCTACCTCACAGAATTTTTGTGAGAATCAAATGAGATAACATATATACATATACATACACACATGCATATATATATACATAGTAATTTTTAAACTTTAAAGCATTACACAAATGTTATTTATCATCATTATCTTCATCGTTGGGGTCCACATTTTAGGAAGTATTTTGATAATCTGGGGAGTGAGTACCCTGAGTAATATGACCAGAATGGGCTCAGATCGTAGTCAATGAGGTTCATTTGAACAAACTAATAAAATGTTTGTTGGATTGATTTGGGTTGGAATACATAGATTGCAGAAGCCTCTATGTTTATGGAAGAATATGTCGGTCTCTGAAGAACTGCCAAATGGAATTTCTCTGTTTGGCCCCAGAATGCAGAACCAAGAGCACTGCTCTAAAAAGGGAAATTTAGACTTGAGGTCAGGAGTGAAATTCCTTACAATGAGCGCTGTCCAAAAGTAGAATGGGCTGCGCTGTCCAAAAGTAGAATGGGCTGCCTTGTAAAGTAGTGGGGCTATCTTCACTGCAGGTCCATAAGTAGAGGATGGTTGATCACTTGTTATCAAGGGGAGTCTGTACTATTGAATAGGCTCTTATTTAATCATGGTCACCAAGGTGGCTCCTAGAAATCAGATTCTGTGATTTGGCCACTCAACTAGCAAATGGCCAGAGGTAGGATTGGAACCCAGCTCTCTCCTAATTCCAAGTACTTTCCTCCTTCCTCCCATATCATCCTTTTCCATGTGTGTGGAAATATTTGGTCTCCATTAGAGCAAGGATTCATAGTTTGCTCCAACTTGAAGCTGGCTCATCTGATCAGTATCACTAATCTGCTGCTCTCTTATTTCAACTCTCCATAATTATTAGCCAAATTCTGATTTCTTTGTTTGTTTTTACATGGACTCATCAATTCACTGCTGTGCTAAGTCAGCCACTGTGGTTAGAGGTATTGATTTCCCAGAAAAATAAAATGAGAAGTGTCTATCACAAGCTTCATACCCAGGAGGTTCTGCACCCTTTGCATCTGTCTGCCAGGCTGTCCAATGTCCTTGAACCAGGAAACCCTAATATGTTGAAACCCAGGGAGGGACAGGTACATGCAAGGAAAGAGTCATTCACCAGTGTCTGAGGTCAAGAGTAGAGAGAATCTGCAAATAGTGTTGGTCTTCATCTTTTAAAAATGATAAATCTCTATTAATTTCCTGCAATGCAATTCCATTCATCAAATGTTTAAATATCAATGATTATTTCAAACTACACTGCAAAACAATCATCATCAAAATTATTTCATACTGCTTTAAAAAAGAGAGGCCTACCAATGTAAGAGGATTAGAAGCAAAATAATCTAGCAGTCTAATTTTTGATAAAGCCAAAGACCTGTGTTAATAATTTACCATGTGACAAAAACTAGAAAGTAGACTGGCAAAAACTAACATCTTACACTCTTTACAAAGATACACTTTAAATGGATACATGGCTTAGATGTAGAGACAAATTAGAGTGCCAAAGAAAAAAATAACATTTAGGGGACAGCTAGATGATGCAATTAACAGAGCACTGGCCCTGGAGTCATGTAAAGCCAAGCACAAGTAGCTCTCCAGAGGACTGCTGCTACAAATAGCTTTAAGGTCCTGATCACATAGTATAGTGAACTCTCTATTTATTCAGCAATAAAGTAAGGCAAAACAATCACAGAAATCAAAGTACAGCATTCACAATGATATAACAGAACTTATCATTAAAGTGGCCACATAGTTTTAAACAAAAGATATCATTCAGTAAGCCCTTAACTCAATTGTCCTTAAGGAGCAATGCTCCTTAGGGGACTCAGAGTACAAAGGTCAAAGTCTTCCCACACCTAGTTCACATTGTCTTAATCTTTCAGGCAAAAAGTCTTCTTTCTTTGATTGGAGATTAGTTTCCAATCATCCTTAACTCAATCATCCCTAAACAGTACAAGGTACAAAGTACAAAGTTCTCCCTCCCTAGGCTATGGTAAATCATGATCTCCTCAGTCAGCACTAAGTACCCAAGGAGAGGTCTTTTCATCTTGGCTCAAGTTTGGCTCCCAGATTCCATGGTTCCTCTTCCATGTGTTCAGCTCTTGCCTGAATCTACCCAACAGTCACCTGGATTCACAGGAAGGCAGCTCTCAGTTCCCCATCCAGCTCCTCATCCAGTTCCTCGTCCAGCCTCTCATCCAGCGCCCATTCCATATTGAAGCTCACAGTGTCCAGTCCACCTCAAGTCCTTTGCAGTTTCTGTTTCTGGGAAGACAAAGCTTAACAGAACCAAAACAACATTCACATACATTGTTGGCACCATCATCAATTCACTGTCTGCCTGTGAAATCAACACAGACCCACAAACAAGGTCCATTAAATCAACACAAATCATCAGCATAGTCCCAGGACCTCTGAAACCCTCCTCCAGGACTTCTGTAAACAGACAACAAGACAAACCTCTTTCAGGGTATCCAGTAAGGGATTCTGTAAAAAGTATCACAAGCACAAATCAACATAGACAGAGTGCCAGCCAGCACAAGAGTTCCCTTCTCAGTTCTGCTCTGTCCCAGCTGCACTCAAGCTTTTTATCTGTCATTAGCTCCTCCTTGTTCAGCCCCTCTCTTATGTCCTTCCTGTCAATGCCTTTGGCAAGTCCTTCCCACTTGGGGATTCACAGGTTCTGTTTCTTAACAAAGACTTGATATAATTAGGGCAAGGCTCAAAGACACTTGAACTGAAACAAGTTGCTAAATAAATAACTGAAACAAGGTGCTAAGTACTTCTTTGCTTGCCATTACAAGTCAGAAGGACCTGAATTAAAATCTGGCTTTAGACACTTGACATTTACTAGTTGTGTGACCTTGGGTAAGTCATTTAACCCCAATTTCCTTACCTTCACTCCTCAAAAATATTACCTTTTAAATCTATGGATAAAGGAGGAATTTACAGCCAAACAAGATAAAGAGGACCAAATGGGAAATTTTAATTATATAAAATTAAAAAGTTTTTTTTTCACAAAGAATGCCATTATAGCTAACCTTAGAAGGGAAATTGGTAACTGGGAAAATATATTTGTAGCAAGTTTTGATGATAAAGTTCTCATACTCAAGATACATAAGGTGCAAACTCAAATTCATAGCAATAAGGGCCATTCCCCAAATAATAAATGGTCAAAGGATATGGACAGGCAGTTTTATAATGAGGCCTTCTAGCCTATTAATAGCCTCATGAAAAAGAAAATACTCCAAATCACTAATAATTAGAGAAATTTAAATTAAAACAACTTTGAGGTTCTATCTCATACCCAACCAGATAAGTCCCAGGACCTCTGAAACCCTTCCCTAGGACTTCTGTAAACAGACAGCAAGACAAACCTCCTTCAGGGCTTCCAGTACGGTCCCAGGTCTTCTGTACAAAGTACAGATCATCATAGACAGAGTGCCGGCCACCACAAGTGTTCCCTTTTCAGTTCTGCTCTGTTCCAGCTGTGCTCAAGCTTTTTATCTGTCATTAGCAGATTAAAATGGAAGAATGAAGTGTGTTGGAGGGACTTTGGGGCAACAGGTACATTGATGCACTTTTGATGGCATTATTAATTAGTACAGCCTCTCTAGAAAGCAATTTGGAGCTATGTTCCCAAAGTTCACTAAACTCTGCACATGTTTTGATAGAATGATATTACTACTAGGCCTATATCCCAAAAGGATTAAAGAAAGTGGCAAAGGACCCATAAAATAAAGAATATTTATGGTAACTCTTTTTTGTGGTAGCAAAGAACTGGAAACTAAGGTAGGGGTGTTGCCTATCAGTTGTGGAATGACTGGCATGTGAATTCAATTGAATAATACTATGGTATAAGAAATGACTAGGGGGACGATTTCAGAGAAACCTGGGAAGACTTGTATAAACTGATGAAGAGTGAAGTGAGCAGAACCAGGAGAACAATTTATGTAACAACAACATTGTAAAGACAAACAGCTTTGAAAGCTGTAGAAATTTAGAACAGTGCAATGACTAATGATTCTAGCAGATTAATAGAAGCATACTTTCCACCACCTGCCCAAGAGATGATATACTCAAAATAAGACATTTTTTTGGACACAGTGGATATGGGACTTTGTTATGCTTAATTGCATATTTGTCAGAAGGGTATTTTTTTCTTTTTTTCTTTCCTTCCCAATATTTGGGGAGTAGGAGGCAATAGATGTAAGAGAGAGAAAATTTATTCTTGTTAACTGGAAAAAATAAGTTTGAATACCCCCCCCAATACCATGTGCAATGCTTTTTGCTAGGCACTGGGATACAAAGATTTTAAAAGGAAATAACCCTTGCCTTTGAAGAACTAAAATTCCATTGTGCAATGTTACCTATGATCACAGATCTTATGGACTTGGAGGGACCTTAGAAGAGGGACCCTCTTCACTTTAGAGATGAGGTAATTGAGGCAGAGATAAAATAAGTGGCAGAAACAAGAAGGAATCTAGGTCCTCTGAGTCCAAATTCAGTGTTTCCCCCTCTCCCCACTGTACTACAGATAAAAGATAGGGACAAAATTCATCTAAAAAAGAAAGCAGTAATAGTTCAGTGACTCAGCTGAGACTTTGTGTGCCACCTCAGCTACGCTTTGAGAGTAGCTAGAGATTCAATTAAGCGAAAGCAAGAGGGAAGGGCATTACAGGAAGGGGCAACAGCCTGTGCCAAGCAGAGAAGAAGGACATGGACTGTGCATGGGGAACAGTTTGCAGGCTGGTTTGCCTGGAATAGAGAACACATGAAGAAGAGGAATATGATAAGACTGGAAAGGTAGAGGGCACCCAGATTTTTTGTGTAAGATCTGCTTACCTGTGTAAGACAGGTTTATACACATGGGTTTTCTAAACATGAATGTGTAGATCACAGGAGCCATGTATAGATATGATACGAGCTCTGAACTACCTGTGAGGAGAGGAGGGGAGTCCATGGAAATGCCTATACCACCCCCACTATGATAGATGGCAGTGGCCGGGGCACGCAGTCCCCAAGAGCACTGGAAGATTGGGCACTCTTTTCTTCAGTCTCCAAGAAGGGGTACCAGACTAGAATTATATCTATCGGCCCCACTAAATAAATATTGCTACTGTAAAGGTATGAATTTTAGAGGTTCAAAAGAGAATCCATCATTCTGGTTGGCTTTTCTTTCTCTGCTCTCGGGAGTCTCCTCATCCTCTTTACCCCAAGGACAAGGGTTTGAAATGCTAGTGGAAACCTCCCTTGAGCAACATGTGCTAAGACACCCATGGTTTCTCTGTCACAGCAGCAGGGAGCTGCTCATTAATTTTTCGTTAGAGTAAACAGTCCCACAGGCTCCAATTACCAGACTTATTTTATAACAGAGTTTTCTTAAACATGTACCATTTCCATCTCAATACCACACACTTTTCTCAGAAAGATGTCAGAGTACCCACCTCACTTAGTGATGGTGGCAGGTTCTGGTAGGAGTCTCTTTCTTGCCCCATTTAGGATGGGCCTGGCCGCTGTTCTACCTTCTTTGGTCAATGTTGGAAGTAACAAGAGGTCAAGCAGTCTCAAACCTAAGACCTTAGAAATGTAAATGTTCCAGGAGTCCCCGGATGGGAAGATGCATTCTTCCCGCTCTCCCCCAGCCCTACACACCATAACCTACCCTAATAGAACTGAAGCTAGAAGGGGCCTTAGAAACCATCTAAGGCAGACATCCACATTTTTCAGAAGGAACTGAGGCTGAGGGAGGTTGAATGATTTATCCACGGTCACACAGGTAGTGAGTAGCAGTGCTGGGAGTGGGTTTACAGTTTGGCACATTGAGAAGTATTTACAGATAGATAGAACATAATATTTAGAGCTGGAAGGGACCTTAGAGACAGTCAATTAGCTAGCATTTATTAAGCACATTCTGTGTACCAGGCACTGTGCTAACTTCTGGATCATCCAGTCCTACCTTTTATAAACAAGGAATATAAGGTTCAGTTTTTGGGCCAGAAAGGCATCTCAGAGAGTCAAAAGGACTTACCTGAGGTTACCCAAATCGGATGCTCTTTAAGCCAAATTGCCTTTAGTGACAAGCTCTTCCCCGGCCTAGCACCTGGTCACCGAAGCACCTCTGATCTCTTCTCCCAAATCCCCCTGACTCCTTCTGCCACTAGTGTCCCTGGGCTCTTTTGGAGGTCCGCCCCTCACCATCTCTTAGCATCCTAAAGCAGGCAGACATAATGAGGCCATTCCCAACCCAACGCCCCAAGCATGTGCTGTCTCTAAGCTGGAGAGGCAATTATGGGCTTGAGCTAAGGCAACTTGTTAATGTCTCAGAAATCTCCTGGTCCTGGGGACATGGTGGCAGGCGCCTAGGGAGTAGGGAGGGGGAGAAACAAAGGAAAGATTAGCTAGTTTATCCCCAGCTGAGGAGGTAGGAAACATCAGGTTTCAGGAAACTGTTTGGTCTTTGCCCAGAGCAGTTATTCATTAGTGTGTGCAGAGCAGTATTGGGGCATGCAGGCTCACAGCTCCTGTCGGGTCCTGGTGAAAGACAAGACCCTGAAGAATTGTGCATAGTTCTAGTCAGAAACCTGAAAAATTCTGCTCTGGGGATTCCCAGCCAAGGCTAATGGAGGGTGAAAGGAGGGAAGAAAGAATATGGAGCATGGGTAAAGGAGGGGGAAGTATAAAAAATGGCTTAGGGAGGAGGGAAGAGAGAAAATACTGCCTGACCCAGGGAGGGGCTCAGAGGGAAAAGGATTTGGGGGAGCAAAAAAGAAGCCTACTAAGTGTCAGGGAGCTCTGGCCTAGCAGGGATATGGCTAGAGCAGTTTTGAGGTAGGCAGATGGTCAGAGGCTTAGCAGTGAGGTGGATAGGTGTGGCCTAAGATCTATGGTGGATGTAGATTTTGCAGAAACTCTGGCCTCATGTATACACCAACCTAGCACTTGTCCTGAATCTAAAGGCTTGTCTTTTACAGAAGATTCTGGAGTGAATAAATATGAGGGGTGGCTACTTCGACATGACCCCCTCAGTTCCCTACTGGAAGGACATTATGCCCTCAGTTCCCTACTGGAAGGACATTATGAACCACACCCAGAATCCCTTTAGCCTGTCTCCTTTCCTTAATTCCTTCCATACTTTCCAGAAAGGTGCTTTCTTCTTGACATCAGGAAACAACAATGCTCCCTGGTACAATGGGAAAAAGCCCTGGATTTGGACCTGCTGTTTACTAGCTGTGGGATCTTGAGGAAGTCACTGGATTCTGGTATCCTCCTGATGTGTTAAATTAAAGAACTGGACTAGATTACAAGCCTAGATCTGGAAAGGACCTCAACATTCATCGATTTCAACCCTTTCTTTGAACATATAAGGAAAGTGAAACTATGGGAAGTTAAGCCATTTGCCTAAGGTCAGCTGGGCAGTAACTGTCTGAGGTAGGATTTGAAATCAGGTTTTCTGTCCCTAATACTATTTTGTTTTCATTTTTTTTCCATTATACCACATTGCCTCACATGAATCTGTCACCACATCTGTGGCAGTCTAGAAATTGTGTCAGACAGAAAGGTGGACAGAGATTAAGTCTTGCCCAGGGTCACAGAGTTAGAAGTTGGTTGGATTTGGACTCAGGTCTTTCAGATTCCAAATCTAGCCTTCTATCTACTGGGCCACCTAGATACCTCTCTGTCTCTCTACATATAACCATTTAGCTAATTGTCTTTCAATCATCATCTGTCTACATATCTTTCCGTCCACCAATTTCCCTCTATACACTTATCTATCGATAATCTAGTATATCTATCTCTTTCTATTCATCTATCTCTCTATCCATTTGTCTGTCTCTATCTTTTTATGTCTACCCACCTATCTCTATATTTATCCATTTATATAATTATCGATCATTTATCATCTATCTAACTTTCATCTATCTATCTGTTGATCTAGTTCTCTCTGTTTCTATATCTATCCATTTATCTATCAGTCAATCATCTATAATCATCTCTATCTCTGTCTGCCCATCTATATCTCTCTCTATCTCTTTATTTATCCATTTTTTGAATTATCAGTCAATCATTTATCATCATCTGTCCACCTGTCTTATCTGTTTATCTGTCTGTCTACTTATTTCTCTCTATCTCTGTATCCATTTATTTATCTGTCAATCATCTATCATGGTTTCTTTCTGTCTGTAAATTTATCTATTTCTATCCATTTGCCTAATTGTTAAGCATTTATCATCTGTATACATACCATCTGTCTGTCAGTCTACCTATCTATCCATCTGTCTATATCTATCTAAATAAACTGCACCTACATTGAGGTTCTCCTTGATAATAGTACTAGCAAAGAGTTGACTGGCTTTTGGAAGCAATATTTCAAACAAAACATATCTTTGTTATCATGCAATTGATTGAAAGATGTAGATAATACCATGGTTTATTGTTTGTTGGCTTTAAAACTCATTTGATTTGGCATAGCAAAATGCCACCCTAAATGCCCCTCCAACAAAGCATCACATATGAATCCATCAAAATTGTACAAGATTCCTTACAATATATAGCAACAGAGGTTACTTTACTTGACAACTCTTTGATTAATATCGGATAAGAAATTAAGTGAGGAGGTGCAACCTTAGCATGTGGTGGATAGAAGCAGGCTCTCTTACACACACTAAAGGAGAAACTAACCAAAGTAATAATCAGATTAAAGAATATTAATAAAGAAATGTATGATTGAAAAATAAGATGGACTGGTCATGTGACAACAGCAAGGTATAACCCATATGGACCATAGGTATTCATCCATGCAATGTCAATAGAAAGGAAGAAAGCCCCTGAGCATATTGGATGGGCCACTTTTGATAGATTTATGATCAGACACAGATCATCAGGTATAAGTGGGTTGTGTGTGACATGTAGCACACCAGAGTGTGATTAGTACATGTTGTATTCCCTGCCCCTCCTCCCCTCCCCGATTGTTTTCCTTATCATTGCATCCTCATTGAAGCAGCTGCCCTCCAGTAGGCACTTAATAAATGTTCGTGGAATTGAATTTAATTGAAACTGACCATTTGGGGCCCTGGATAATCAGGAACTGTCTTAACAGAAGCAGACTGATTACTTTTGCCTGTGAACTTGTTCGAAATTGTTTTTCTAATTTTACAAAACCTGTGAGCTTAATTCTCTTATATCAAGGATCACAAGTAAGTTCCAAAATTCCTTATTATATATTCCCTGGATCTGGGGGAGTGCTCTGGGCAACATTCCTCCAATGGGAATGGGGAATAGGTTCAATGTGGAATAATGAACCTTTCCAGTGAGATTTTGAGGAATTCTATGAATATATGACAGAGACATATTTTAAAAAGCTCAAACACAGAAGAAAACCTAAAGTTTAGAAGGTCACAAATGGGAGTTTTGTTTCTCCTTTGTTCAATTTTATAGACACTTTGAAAGAATTCATTATGCTACAGAAACTCCCAGATTCATACAATCCTCTTTTCTGTTCTTTCTGTTTATTGAAATGTTCATGGGTTGAATTTTTATGATTAAGTTCAAAATTATTAAAAATTAAAGAATAATGAACAAAAATAAATGATGGAAAATGCTATTTATTTATTGAAAAGTCTCCCCTGATCAGTATCTTTCTGGGGTTCTTGGGGGCCCAAAGTTTTCCTCTGCCATACATGAGGATATATGTGCATTTAGAGAAGACATTGAGAGGTGATTCTTCCCTTCTCACTTAGTTATCTGGGAAAACACTCACATTCACCCTTATTACACATGGAGTACTGCCAGGTGTGGTTTCTCCTTTCCTCTTCTGAAAGGAGGATGGCCTTTAATGCATGGGTAGGTCCTGGTGACCTCTAGCTTAGTCTCCCTCAGATGAGACTTTGGGTAATCCTGTTGGATTGATCTTTGGCACCTTCTTTTCTCAGTGTGGATCAAATCTTCAAACTGTTCTCAATAACAGAATAGTTACCGCCTCCCCACCCTCTCTGAGGCCCTACAGCTCCAGGCAAAACAGGAAAGGATGGATGGAGGTTATACAGTCTGCAAGGCAGGGAGGGAGATTTACTAACCGGACCATCAGTCCCAATTAATCTCAATCCAGCTCCTGACCCTGATGGAAGGAAGTTAAGTGCAGAGTGCCATAATAGGCATGGAATGAGATACATGGTTTAGATAAATCATGGTCCCTTCCTTTATGGAACATAACTTGTAGTAGTAGTAGTAGTAGTAGTAGTAGTAGTAATGATAGGGAGATGACACCAATACATAGCCATTAGGCACATTATTTGCTAAGTGCATTAGAGAAGTGCCAACAAACCACAATGGAAAAGAAGATTGTTATTGACCAAAGAGAGGCTTCTGGGAAGAAGTGTCCCAAGAGCTGGTCTTTAAAGGGTGGGTAAGAATTCAATGAGTAAAGAGATAGAGGGAGCTATAGGGAACAGCATGAGTAAAGGTACAAAGGTAAAAGAATACAGAGTATGGGTAAGAAGCAAAAAAGTATAGACTGAAGCAAAAAGTACATTTGAAGGGGAATAATAAGCGATGAGGCTACAATAGGGGAGACAAGGGTGGTGAATGAGGAGGTCCTTGAATACCAAGCACAGAAATTTAAGCTTTATTTTGTCAGCAATAGGGAATCATTGCAGGTTTTTTGAGCAGAAGAATGGCATGGTCACATTTGGCCACTATGGGCTTGATATAGTGGATAAAGAATTAAGAACAAGAGACCCTGGTTTGAATCCTTGGCTCACCCACATCCTACCTGTGTGTCCTTGGGCAAGGTCATAGCATCACAGAATCAAAAATTTAGAGCTGGAAGCAATCTCAAAGTCATATAGTGAGAACCCTGCCCCCACACACACACTTAACACGCTCACTTTACGGATAAGAAAACTGAGACCCAGAATGACTAAATGATGCCCAGGATTGAAGTCCACCTTCCTGACCCCAAGCTCATCTCTGTCTCTACATCACTGAACAGCTCCCTATTTCTCTAGCCCATCTGTAAAATGAGGTTTCATTGAATAACTGCTGAGACCCTCTCCAATCCAGTCTAACCCAATGCCATTTGGCAGTTAGGTGCT
Organism: Petaurus breviceps papuanus; assembly: GCF_028583685.1. NCBI lineage: Eukaryota > Metazoa > Chordata > Mammalia > Diprotodontia > Petauridae > Petaurus > Petaurus breviceps. Next base: position 785,474 of record NW_027185588.1, read on the forward strand.
GCACTGGTTAGAGCCCTGGGTCTGGAGTTCAGAAGACTTGAGCTTAAATCTGGCCTCAGATACTTATTAGCTTTGTAACACTGATCAAGACATTTAAACCTCTGCCTGCCTCAGTTTCCTCAGTTGTAAAATGGGAACCATAATAGCACCTACATCCCAGATTCGATTCTAGAGAATCAAATTAGATAATATTTGCAAAGTGCTAAGCACAGTTCCTGGCACATAATAGATGCTTAATAAATGCTTGTTCTTGTCTCTCCCTTCCCTTTCTAATCCAATCTTACCTAATCCAATTCAAGATGAATTTATTAAGTAATTACTATAGATATGGTGCTGTGCAGAGCATTGGTGATTCAAGGACAAAAGGGAAAGCAACCCCAGCCTTCAAAGAGCTTATATTCTCCTGGGGGCAGGATAGAAT
>NW_027185588.1:785994-814336 GCF_028583685.1 Petaurus breviceps papuanus
TCTCTCTCTGTCTGTCTCTCTCTCCCCCCCTCCTCTTTCTCTTTCATACACACAGATATATATGTATGCATGTATATATGTGTGTATGAATGTGTGTAGATAGGTACATGTATCTATATGTGTATATATAATAAAACACACATACATAAACATCAACATATTACTTTTAAAGAGAGAGCAGATGTTGTTAGGGGAATCACTTAAAGTTTTGATGAGTCTTAAAGGAAGCCAGGTATTCAAAGAGACATAAGTGAAGGGGGAGTTCATTCCAGGTGAGGGAGGCAGCCCATGCAAAGGCAAGGAGGTGGGAGATGGGGAGCAGCAAGGAAAGAACCCTGAATGATGAGACCATATCTTACCTTTCTTTTCTCCTTCAGCACACTGCATAGAGCTCGGCACACAGTAGCTACTGAATAGATGTTGAGTTGAATTAAATTGAAAGGTACTTAAGGAGCATCTACTCTGAGCAGAGCCTGGTACTGGGCCATCGATGAGGTGCCAAGATTAATTGCCATGGTCCCTGCCCTTGCTCATTTAGATTTGTTGAGAGTGAAATAGAAAATGTTCCATTCACCAGCTTCTTAAATTAAGAGAAGGGAACAAAAAATAAATACCCAAAGCACGAAGTACAGGATGTTCCAAAAGTCTTAGAGCAGCATTAGAGCTTAACACTGAACTGGGACTTTGGGGATGCCCTGGATATTTCAGGTCTTTGTTGTTTGTTTGTTTGCCTAGAGAGGTGTGGATGGGTATGAAGCAGGGAAAAGAAAGGCATAAAGAAAGATATGGAAAGATAGCGATATCTCTCCCTCTGTCTCCCTCCTTTCCTTCTCCTCCTCCACTCTTTCTCCTCCCTTTCTCTGTCTCTCCCAGTTTCTCTCTCTTTCTGCCTCTCTCCGTCCTTTCTTCTCTCTACCTTCCTTTCCTGCTCTCTTTCTTTATTTGTCTCTCTCTCTCCCTCTCCTCCTCCTCCTCTTTCTATCTCCTTGTTTCTCCCCCTCCCTCTTATCTTTTTCCCTTGCTCCGTCTCTCTCTGTCTTTCTTCTTGCCTTGCTTTTCACTCTCTACCTTTTACGAATCTTCTTGCTCTCCTCTTCCCTCCATCCCTGTTTCTTCTCTTCTTTCTGTCTGACTCTTCTCTCCCTCCTTCCCTCTTTTGATCTCCATCTCCTGTTCTCTCTCTTGCTCTATCTCTATTTCTCTTTCTCTCCATGTGTCTCTGTCTCTCTGTGTCTCTCTCTGCCTCCATCCCTCTTTCTGTCTGTCTCTCTCTCCCCTGCTCCCTCTTTTCCCTTCTCTTCCTTTCCTTCTGCCTCCAACTGTCTATTCCCCTCTACATCCCTTCCTCCTTCTCAGACACACCAATCTGGCCTAAGACACACTGCAATTGTACTCAATAAACCTTTGCTGAAAAAAATGACTTACAGAAAAGTTAAATTGAACTCAATTCAGCAATCACTTACTAAACTCCTACTATGTGTTTTATTATATATACATATGTGAGAGGCCCTTGGCTAAGTATTGTGGCGAGAGTTTCTGTCCTCAAGTACCTGTGGGTTATAAAGCATCTGTTCTCATTCTAAGGTATTCAAATAGATGTGATCTCTTTGATTTGGGAGTTCTCACTAATGATGGAGGCTGAAAACCTGCCCATGGCTGTCCATCTTGTGCTCATAAGTTCATCTTGGGAGTTCCACAGAGGAATCCTTTGCTGTCTCTTAACGTGGCTCAGGCAGCAGATGAGCTCCTTGACTGTCCACCTGTCATCCCTTACTCTTGTCACATGACTGGGTTATTTTTCTTATCATCTATCTCTTTGATAACACCTTTTGTACCTGTTCTTCCTCAAAGTTCCTCCTTGGTTCTATGGTGAAGCCCAATCTCATGCACCTCTCCTCGACCTCTGTGGGACACTCATTTTTAATTCTTTGGAGACTGTTCCATTCCACGTATCGTTGTCAGACAGCAACACCAGCAGGATGTTGGTATTAAAAAGATGGGCCTTTGTTTCCTAAGGAAGATTTTAGGCAGATAAGCACACACATAAAGTGTGAATATACAAAATATGCACAGATAAGTAAATTAAAAATTCATAAAAGTTAGGCAACATAATTTCAGAAAGGAGAGAGAACTAACAATGGTGTGTGTTGTTCAGTCATTTCAGTCATGTCTGACTCTTTGTGATCCCATTTGGGGTTTTCTTGGCGAAGATACAGGAGTAGTTTACCATTTTCTTCTCCAGCTCATTTTGTAGATGAGGAAACAGAGGCAAATAGGATTAAGTAACTTGTCCAGGGTCATACAACTAGTTAAGTGTCTGAGGCTGGATTTGAACTCAGGTCCTCTCAGACCCAGGTCTCTTTCCACTATGAGGCCTAGCTGCCAACTGATAATTAAAGAGGTAGAATGACTTGCCTGGGGACACACAAAGCATAATTGTTAGAATCAATCAGCAAACATTTATTAAGCACCTACTATTTGCCAGGCATTATTTTAAAAGTGAAAGAATAAAGAAAAATATGAGACAGTCCCTCTTCTCAAGGAACTTAAATTCTAATGAAGGAAATATGGAGAGAGAGAGAGAGAGAGAGAGAGAGAGAGAGAGAGAGAGAGAGAGAAAAGAAGAAGGAGGAGGAAGAAGAAGAGGAGGAGGAGGAAGAGGAGGGAGAGGAGGGGAAGGGAGGGGAAAAGGGGAGGGAAGGGAAGGAGAGAGGAGAGAGGGAGAGACAGAGAGGGACAGAGAGAGAAAGAGAATGATACAAAATTAATACAAGGTAGTTTGAAGAGGAAGAACACTAAGAGATGGGCATGGGGAGAGGATAAGTAAAAGGACTGAATGCAGATCTTCATTTTTTTGGAAGGGGAAAGGCAGGGTCATTGGAGTTAAGTAACTTGACCAAGGTCACACAGCTAGTAAATGTGTCAAGTGTCTAAGGTCGTATTTGAACTCAGGTGCTCCTGACTCCAGGGCTGGTGCTCTGTTCACTGCACCACCTAACTGCCCTGATCTTCTGATAACAAATTGTGTTCTTTCTACACATCACCTACTCAAGGAAAAGAGATCATAGAGATCCCTTATTTCCATGGACCAACATGCTTACCTTGTGGTCTCTCAGGACATTTCTGCTGAAGATTTTTAAAGGTCAGATGCATTTTTGCAACCCTAGTTACAAAGTAGGATATAATTTTGCCCTGTGAGAAGGAAAATAATTCATCCTTGGGATGAAGTCCATGGGGTAGAGGTACCCTATCTCTGCTATGGAGCATCTCTTTAAATCAAATCTACCTGCCCCTAAAACAACAGCAGCAGTAGCAATAAGAAATCTCCTAAAAACCCCTGGTCCTACAATTATTGCCTCCCTCCTCCCAAATTACCTGGCATACATTTTATATGTATACATGTTCTCCATATTGTCCCCCCCCCAGTAGAATGAAAACTCCTTGAGTCTAAGTGCTATTGCATACCGTCTTAATACCTGTCTTTGTCTCCTCAGCACTTAGCACAGAGTTTGACTCCTAGTATGTATTTGGTAAATATCTGTTTAATTTAATCAAATCCCATTTTTGGTGGAGTGTGTAAGGAAGATATGATGCCTCCTGCCTAATGCCTTTTGCTCTTCTGCAAATGCAGTTCAGAGTCATAGTAGCACAATGATTGTTATCATTCAAACTGCCCCCCAAGAGCTTCTTCACCCACATACTGCATGGGGCTGGCCATGAGGGATCAACAGCATAGCATTCTCTCCAAGGGCACCTGCTTTTCAAAGCACTGGATTCAATCTCTTTCCTTATTAGAGATATTCAGAGCCCTGAACATTTCAAAAGCTGTACATGCAAAGACATCCTGCCTTTTTTCTTCAATACAGGAAAAAGGAAGAAAGGAAGGAGGGAGGAAGAGATGTAGGTAAGAAGAAAAGGAAGGAGGGAAACAGGGAAGGCAGGAGAGAAGGAGGGGAGAAAAGGAGAGAGGGATGAAAAAAGGAGTGAAGGGGAGGGAGGGAGGAGGAAAGAGGAAAGACAGACAGAAAGAAGTCCTGTGTGAGGAGTAGCCCGAGAATACAGCAGTGTTTCAGGCATCACTTCAAGTCCCTTGTAATATGCCAGATTATCAGCCCTCCATATTAGTTAGACGAGTTTTGAGAAAAGGGAAGGATTGCTGAAAATTGGCTTTTAAATCTGGCTTCCCTTGAGAAAGATGGTCATGCTCTGGGGTTTGTGGTATTACTTGATAAGCAATGATTAAAACAGTAATCCTGAATTGTAATCAGAAAGCAGTCAAGGCTCTGAAATTACTTTTTGCTAAGCTTTTCTCCCCTCTCAAACACAGCCCTGAATCGCCAGAGATAATACAGACATGACCACCGTTCCAATTTCATTTAGGAATGCTGGATCCATTAGCTTACAGTTTGGAAAGGTTCTATCCACTTCTTTTTGTCTTGAGAGTCTCCTAGACAGTGTGACTAGACAGACAGGGAGAACAGAGGGAATTCTTGGTGATCCTCCCTGCTCTAGACATCTGCCCCACTCCTGACACCCATCCCCACTTTGTGCCTGAGGATTTTACATGTCAGCCCAGACCTGCAGTGTGCAAAGGCAGCCTTCAACTCAGCTGAGGACAGTCAGAGGGGCTCAGACAACTAGGCCTTCCCAGTCTCACCCAGGCCAGAATGAGAACCTTGCCTATTGGAAAACTTTTCCATTTCATTCCAAGAAAAATAATCTAAAAACCTTTTGGATGGGTTGAATCTCCTGCTCTGGCTGCCACTGGACAGGAGGTGAGTTAGTCCCAGAAGGATTCACTCATTCCACAGTGTCTATTAGACTGTAAAGCCCTTAAGTACAGGGACAGTTTTTTTTCTTAATACCCTCAGCACCCAGCATGGAGCCTGGAACACAGTAAGCTCTTCATAAATACTTGTTAACTAAATGGTATTACTACATGACTGTTGTTAAGGCAGATGCCCATGTCTAAATAGATGTCTAATATGTCCAAATGTCTAATTTATAATGTCTAAATATGTCTAAATAAATTGTGTGGGAATGTCTAAATAAACTGTGGTGCAGGAATTCAATGGAGTATTATTTCTTCATGAGAAATAATCAATTAACAAATGTATATGGAGTGCCTACTATGTTCCAGACACTGTGCCAGGTGCTAAGAATATAAGTACAAAGAATGAAAAAAAAATATGTACTCAGAATGAATTTACATTCTAACAGGGGAGATAAAAACTACATATAAAGTATATACAAGTTAAGGGCAAAGTTAATAAATTGAAATATAATCAAAGTAGTAAAACACAAGGTGGTTTGAGAGGGAGGGCACTAGCAGTTGGGTGGAATTGTGAAAGGCTCCATGCAAAAGATGGTGTCTGGACTCTATCTTTAAAAGAGAGACATTATGAGTGAGAGTTAAGGGCAGATGTCGTTGAGGCTATGGGGGCTATGGTCAGTGCAAAAGCACATAGATGGGAATGTTGTGTGTCTTTTGTTGATTTCCCGCTTCATATGAACTATGTAAAAGATGGTTCAAAATGTTTAGGTCTTCCCTCCCTAATCCAAGATAAAGTACCTTTTTATGATCAGCACAAAGGACAGCTACACTACCAGTCTCAGCACTTGGTAGCTAAGTAAATCATTTTCTTGGTGTTGGTACCAACCTGGTCCATGGATCCTTGTTCATTATGATAAGCAATCTGTAGATATGGGCAGAGGGTGGAAGAGAGAGAAGGGGTTACAAAAGAAAACACTTTGGGGTCATTTTCATATTAGACAACTTCTTGAACACCACATGAGTTAATAGTATTGCTTAATATTGAACCCCAATAAATGCCATGATAAAAATGTTTACAGGAACTCCAAGCCAGACTTATGGTTGGCAGTTGTGAATTCAACTAAGTATACCTTTAGTAACCATAGCATCCCTATAGGGGTACTTTTTTCTTTGCAGTGAAGTGGGCACTGCACTTATATATTACTAGGGACCCAAAATCTTAGTACTTTCTTTTATTCACTCTTCCCCAAAATGCCCAATTTCATAAAAGCCTTGGGTAAACATATTTGTAGTACTTTAATGCAAGATACAGGTATATTTGCATATTTTTAAATGTCCCAAAGGCATGAATGGTGAAATACCAGTTATCAGTGATTTATTCCAGGGTGATATTTCGAGAGGTTGGGAAGCCTACCCAAATCCCTGAAAGCAAAGCACAAGAGCAGCCTCATATAGTGATGCTGATATGCACCACAACTCAGAACAGAGTAATTACGACCTCTGGGGGATCACAAGAGAGCCCCACTATCTGTGCATGCTTTGATCTCAAGGGTCCACAATCCATTCTCTACTGGAGAAAAAAAAACCTTCAGCATCTTCTATTTCAGAGCTATGTTTCCTGGTGCTTTAGGGTCAGTCAAGGAGATTTGGGTTCAACCTCCCAGAATCATGCATGAACCATGAGGATGAGTGGTTGGAGCTTATGATTCCTCTGTAGCTTTTCATAGCAATGATCTGAGATGGGAGGCTTCCTACTGAATGGTGAGTCACCATCACTCCCTATGTAGCTGAGAATATTCAAACTTCCTGGGGGGTGGTGAGTGGAAAGAAGAGCTTCCTCCTGTTTTGGACCCACCATCTGGTCAATGATAACTTGGATCTGTCAGTGTTTACTTTTTTAAACTTTAAATTCCTGGGGGTCTGAGATGAGAAGCTGCTGTGTGTGCAAATTAAAGACTTCCCTTCTTATGTTCCAGGGACATACAACAGCTTGCTTCTCCTTCTTTTTTCTTCTTTCTTTTAAAAAGGAAAAAAAATCTATCATTTTTTGCCAAGATATAACCCTCACCTAGGAGTCATAGATTGCATTTGTTTCCTTTTGAAAACTGACTAGAAAATGGGCTAGCACAGGAAGGGTATGCTAAAGGGAATTGGGGTACAATATGGGCTAGTGAGGTGCCCCATTTAGAACCACTTATATGACACCAGTTTGAACCATGGAAATCCACAGACTCCAATCTGAAAGGTATTACCAAACTCAGAAGTCAAAAACTAATAGCAGGAAAAATAGGTGGGGGGGTCAAGGTGGGGGAAGCTGTGAAGGGCACAATTGTTCAGTCATTTCCAACTGTGTCTGACTCTTTATGAATCCATTTGGGGTTTTCTTGGCAAAGATGCTGGGGTGGTTTGTCATTTCCTTCTCCAGCTCATTTTACAGATGAGGAAACTGAGGCAAACAGAGTTAAGTGATTTTCCCAAGGTCACACAGTTTTAGTTGTTGAGTTGTTTCAGTCCTGTCTGACTCTTCCTGACCCCATTTGAGGTTTTCTTAGTGAAGATACTGGAGTGGTTTGTCATTTCCTTCTCCAGCTCATTTTACAGATGAGGCAACTGAGGCAAGAACGGTTAAGTAATTTGTCCAGGATCACATGATTAGTGTCTGAGGTCAGATTTGAACTCATGAAGGTGAGTCTTCCTTACTTCAGGCCTGGTGCCCCAGAACCCAGTTGAGAGGTGAGGAAATGGGAGGGAGAGGGGAGAGACCAAAAACAGGAGGGAGATAGTAAGACCCAGAGTGGTGGTAGGAGAGGCCAGTGGTGAAATCCACATTCTTATTCTCAGAGTATCTGGAGCAGTGAGACCTAGGGAGAAGGAACTGCTTATCTTTCCAGCTGCTATGCAGAGGAAATAAACTCTGCTTCTGAGCACAAAGGCTTTAGGAGATCAGTGTGATCAATATCACTCAATGAAGGGTTTTAGTTCTTAGATCCATATCCCTAGAAGAGAGGCAGTATGGTTACTAAATGCTGGACCTGGCATCAGTAAGACCTTACTCCATCTCCCACATTTAATAGCTGTGTGATCATGGATTAGCCTTTCTTTGAATCCCTAATGCTAACCACAGTGCCAGGCACATAGGAAGTATGGAATAAATGCTTGTTGACTGAGTTCACCGAACTGAGCCTCAGTCTCCTCAACTGTAAGTTGGTGAGCTGCTATGTACAAATTTCTATGCCATTTGAAAGCACTTTAGGGGCAGCTTGGTGGTGCAGTGAATAGAGTGCCAGGCCTGAAGTCAGAAAGAGTTCATATCCAGTTCTGACACTTACTAGTTGTTTGATCTTGGGCAAATTGCTTTACACTGTTTGCCTCAGTTTCCCCATCTGTAAAATGAGCTGGAGAAGGAAATGACAAATCACTCCAGTATCTTTGCCAAGAAAACCCTAAATGGGGTCATGAAGAGTCGAACAAGACTGAACAACAAAAGCAATTTAAGGTTTCCAAATTAATTTATAATTAGAAATGAGCTTGATCCAATATGCAGTTGGAAATTCAGGGAGCAAAGGGAAGCAAAGCCAATATTAAAATCTGAGGGGGGAGGCTATGGATAGAGCCTTGCTGTTGTTCACAGTTTTTCAGTTGTGTCTGACTCTTCATTATCCCATTTGGGGTTTTCTTGGCAAAGATACTGTAGGGATTTGCCATTTCCTTCTCCAGCTCATTTAACAGATGAGGAAACTGAGGCAAACAGGGTTAAATGAGTTGCCCAAGGAGGTGTTTGATTCTGGGTTTGAGCTCATGAAAATGAGTCTTCCTGACTCTAGGTCCTGCACTCTATCCATTGAGCCACTGATCTCCAAATTCAGTTTTTCCCCCCGCCCCAGAGAGTTTTGGGGAAGGGAATGGATGCAGGAAGTTAGAACGCTTCACGAATTTACGTGTCATCCTTGCACAGGGGCCAGGCTAATCTTCTCTGTATTGTTCCAATTTTAGGATATGTGCTGCCAAAGTGAGCACAGGAAATTAGAATGTACAACACTGGGACGTCCTAAGACCCTGAATCCCAACAATGTTATAAGCTGGAAGTGTGGAAAAAGTTCTTCTCTAGGTGAGAAACTACTTTTTGAGGTGTCCAAATGATGAAGCAACTAAGAGTGGGTGCCACACAGGCAAACTGTAGGTGTGGAGGACACAAGCCAGTGAGGCTTTGGTGGCATAAGTGGAGAGGTTAGCCAGGATCATTTCCAATTTTCAGAGCTGGTTCCTCCAGGAAATGATTAGTCTTTCTAAAGGTCAATGTTATCTCTAGACATTTCTCTCAATAATTACATATAAATGGAGCCCTCGTGACATCATTGGAAAAGGATAGATTTTCCTAAAGTGTGCCTGTGAAACCCCAACAGGCTTAATACAAAAGTCTTTTAGATTAAATTTTTTTTTTCTATTAAGCCCCTACTATTTTCAAGGCATAGAAAGAAAGCATGCTGTAGTGGATAGGAAAGGAAACAAGCCTTTATTAAGTGCCTAATATCTGCCAGGCATTTTGTTAAACATTTTACAAATATCTGACACTCACTAGTTGTGTGATCTTGGGCAAGTCACTTTACACTGTTTGCCTCAGTTTCCCCATCTGTAAAATGAGCTGGAGAAGGAAATGACAAACCACTCCAGTATCTTTGCCAAGAAAACCCTAAATGGGGTCATGAAGAGTTGGACAGGACTGAACAACAACAACAAAAGCACTTTAAAGTTTGCAAATCAATTTATAAATATAAATATAGAAATTTACAAATATTGGTTCATTTGAGCCTCACAACAATCCTTGGAGGATGGTACTGTTATTATCGTCCTTCTACAGTCAAGGACACTGAGGCAGGCAGTGGTTAAGCAACTTATCTAGGATCACACAGTCAGTAAGTGTCAGAAGAGGGATTTGAACTCGTCTCCCTAATGCTAGGCCTAGTACTCTAGCTACTGAGCCATCTAGATCCCTCAAGCCTTAGAAATAGGAAGGATCATAGCTCCAGAGCTGGAAAGTACTTCAGCATCCATTTAGTTCAACCCTTTCATTTTATAGATGAAAAAATTGAGGCCCTTGAAAGTTAAAGGACTGGCCTGAAGCCACACAGTCAGTCAATATACATTTATTAATGAGCCCTTCCTGTCTCTTCCCTTCCTTTCCCTTCCCTCTTATTCTGGATTCACTCCAATTTAAAAAATTTTATTTTGAAATTCATAACTTAAAGAAGCATTTCCATAATATAGGAGAATAGGAAAAAAAGATAATTGTACATGAAACTGCAAATCTATTATGTACAACTTGCTTTTCCTTTTAAATATATAATGAAGTTATCACCAACTTTCTTTTTTTTCTTCCTTCTCCTCCCATCCACATGGTTTCCATTAGACACACACATATATGTGTGTATATATATACATATATCCATACATAAAGCCATTCTATACTTACTTTTTTTTATTCATCAGTTCTTTCTTTGGTTGCAAATAGCATTTTCCTTCATACGTCCTTTGTAGTTAGTTTGGATATTTATAATAGTCAAAATGACTTAGTCTCTCAAAGTTATTCTTAAAACAATATTGTTATTACTGTATACAGTGTTCTCTTGGTTCTTCTTATTTCATTCTTCATTATTTCATGCAAATCTATCATGCTTTTCTAAGATCATAGAGCTCATAATTCACTTGCACAAGCAACTTGTTTAGCCATTCCCCAATTTATGGGCATCCCTGCAATCTCCAGTTCTTTGCCACCACAAAGAGAGTGGTTATAAATATTTAGAACACATAGGTTATTTTCCTTTTCCCCTAATTATCTTGGGAAACACACCAAGTAGTGGTATTGCTGGGTCGTAAAGTATAGGCAATTTAATAACTCTTCAGGCATAATTCCAGATTGCTTTCCAAAATGGTTGGATCAATTCATAGTTCCACCAACAGTGAATTAATGTCCCAATTTTTCCAACATTGCCCTCCAACATTTGTTGCTTTTTCCTTCAATCATTTTAGCCAATCTGATAGGTATAAAATAATATTGCAAGGTTGTTTTAATTTTCATTTCTCTAAATAATAATGATCTAGATAATTTTTTCATATGACTATAAATTGTTTTGAATTCTTTATCAGAAAACTGCCTGTTCATATCCTTTGACTATTTATCAATGGGGGGATGACTTGTATTCTTATATATTTGACACAAGCTCTTTATATATTTGAGATATGACACCTTTATCTGAGAATCTGTCTATAAATTTTCACCCCAGTTCTCTTCTTTCCTTCTGATCGTGGCTACATTTGTTTTATTTGTACAAACACTTTTTAATTTAACATAATTGAAATTAGCCATTTAGAGAAGAATCAGTTGCCAGCATACCCACTCACCCAAGGTCATATTCCCCATGTCCAATAAAAACTGTGAATTTCTTTGCTTTTCTTTCCACCTACCCACTTGAATTCTTGCTCAAACACTCCGCTCACTCGTTTTCTAGTCCAACACCATCACTTGGTGCCTGGGGAAAGTTAACCTTGCTCAATCATTTATTCTCTCAACCATTCATCTATTTGTGTCCTGCCTCACTTCCTCATGTGTCCTTCTTTCACTCCTGGACTCACTGGCTCACTCACCTGTTTGCTCACTAGTTCACAATTCTTTCCCTTGTCTACGTAGTCATTCTCTTGTTTACTTACTTTCGCACTCATTAACTCCCACCTTTGGTTATGCCAATGTTTGTTTGCTCACTTGATCATTCACTCCCTTGCAAGAGGCTCGATGAATTTTCCAGTTGGCTTGCTGATTAATCCCCTTGCTCCTCCTCCATGTGCATTCACTGGTTTACCCAATGCATCCACTTGTTCACTCACGAGCTCAATGACCGACTCACTTACTCATGCATTCATCCATTTTCTTACTTACTTTTTCATTTTAATCATTTGCTTGGCCACTTATTCACTCATTCATTCACTCTCTCATTCATCCCTTTGCATGCTTTCTTGTTCACTCCCTAGTTTGCTCACACACTTAATTGTTAAAATGAGCACTTGCTTGCTCATTCATTCACTTGCACACCCATCCCTTCACTAGCTTACTCCAACATTCACTTACCTGCTCACTCATTCGTTTGCTGACCTTCACATTCAACTGTTACTTGTTCAATCTCATAGTCACTCCATCATACATTGGCTTGCTCATGCATTCACTTGTTTGTATACCTGTAGATGGAAGCTAAATGGTGGAGTTAGGAAGAGCCAGGTTCAAATCCTGCCTCAGAAACTTACTTAACTGTGTTGCCCTGGGTAAGTCTGCCTTAGTTTTCTCACCTATAAAACAAGGATTAATAATAGCACCTGTCTCCTAAGGTTGTTGTTAGGATCAAACGAGACAGTAATTTATATATATTTATATTTGCTTTTTGGAGGGTAGTTGGGGTTAAGTGACTTGCCCAAGGTCACACAGCTAGTTTTTGTGTTAAGTGTCTGAGGCCTGATTTGAACTCAAGTCCTCCTGACTCCAGGGCTGGTTCTCTATTCACTGCACCACCTAGCTGCCCAGAGATAGTAATTATAAATAATTATTTATTTATATATAATTTATAATAATTATAAAGCAGTTAACATGGTGCCTGACACATAGTATATGTTAGCTATTATCATTATGAGCTGTGTAACCCTTAACAAGTCACTTACTTAACCCCCCTCCCACCCCCATTTCACTTTCCTCATCTCTGAACAAATAGCATCTCTCTTCCAGGGAACAGCCCACTCCAGTTAGCACAATACTGCGTCTCTCCTCGATTCCCAAGTGCTCTTCTGGCTGGTGCTCTCTGAGGCTACTTCCTCCAAGTGTGCTCACTCTCTCACTTGCTCAAAAGGAGGCTGGATGGATTTTCTTGGTGACTTGCTCATTCATCCACCCACTCACTTATTCATTCTCATGCATTCACTTATGTCTTCACTCATGAATTTCTACCACCTTTTCTGAGACTTCACTCTCTAACAATAGTTATAACACATTGTTCTAGCACTTTGGAGATTGCAAAGCACTTATTTACATTCTCCCATTTGAGCCTCACAATCCTGGGAGGTAGGTACTATAGGCATTTTTATCCACATTTTACAGAGATGAGTAAACCATAACTCTGAGTGACTTGCCTGTGTTTACACAGTTGGAAAATGTCAGTCACGATATGAACTCAAATCTTTCTAACTACAGGTCCAACATACCACCTACTGTACAACATTGCCTAAATGTCTAGGACACTTTTAATTTATCAGGAAAGTTGGTCTTGAGCTAAGCTGCCCTTTTCAATCCAACAAACACTAAAAGGAGAGATGGAAGCTGCCATTCTATTGTCCTTAAGCACTTACCAGGTCTATGTGTCAACTGCGTCCTTGCATATGTTGCTACCTATATTGAAGCCCCCCACAGGGGTACATTCACAGGAGCCATACATGGCCCACAGGTAATATTTTTCCCAAATGAAATGAATCATTTTATCTGAACACTTAAAACAGGTAATATTTCAAGCCCACTGAACTATGGTTTATACAGATTCTTCTAATCCTCTCCCAAGTTTGTAGAGGCTTGGAAGGAGGTGGGTACTTGGCCACTGGCCTGGCACTCTGTGGATACATGAAAATGTCAGGGGACACTTATTATTTACATCCAAGTAAGACACGTAACTTTTAGTAGCACATCCAGACACAAGGCACCTGTCGCAGCTTTCATTGCTGCCTCCTGGAGACCTCATCCAGTCCTTCAGCTGCCTGATATATTTTGTTTTGTCTGGAACTGGAAGAGGAAGGAGATGGATGTCTATGTAGTATAGTTTGAGGGTCTCTGGGAAGATTTCCCCCTAAAACTATGTAACCATTGCCAGTCCTTCACAGTGCCTGAAATTCTGCCAGTAGAATCATAGTCTTTTATGAATGTCAGAGCTGGAGCAGGTTTTAGAGAGCAGACATTCTGAAATTCCCATCTTATAGAGGAAGAAATCAAGACCAGAGAAGAAAAGACCACATGGTCAGTTAACTATGGAACCTAGACCCGAATAATAATATCTGACTTACAAATTGCTTTACAATGTAACCCAGGTTCCAAGCTTCAGCCTTTGCATAAGGTTATATTGTACACATTAGTCTGTCTCCAAAAGTGAGACATAGATAGACATCTCCAGTTTCCTCTCTTCATCCTTCTCCAAAGAAAAATAATTCCTACAAGAAGGGGAAACAGGAGGGTGAGACCAGAGGCTCACTACTCTATTCTCCCCAGAGAAAGGAAACAAGAATTAGATCTTGCTTTCCCCCAATATATTGTTTGACTAGGGGAGAGATACCTATTCCTTAACAGAGAAATAGAAACCAAATTATATGTACAAGACTTGACTCCCTTCCACTAAATGCCAGTATTGCGAAGAATACATGTAGCAAATAGTAAATATACCCCTTTATCCAAGCTTTTATCAAACAGAAGTCAAAAAACACATACAGATGAAAATATAACTGACAATATGCAAAGTCAATGAGCTCTCCTATTGGCAGTGAGATAGCTTAGTTCAACTGAAAGAGAGAGTCCTAGATCTCACCCAAGTAGAGACTCACCAAAGTCTCCAGTGTAGCAAGCTGAGGATAGGGAAACGATCAAAGAGCTCTTTCCTTTACATATTATCTTTTTCCCAGAGTCTTTTTATCCCTTCAGGGGTCTGAAGAGAATGGGTAAACATGTGTATCCTTTCCTGAAAGTGGAAGCCTGAAAATCAGGATCTCTCCTCTCCAACTCTAGCTTTCACTGCCGGAATGGAGTTTTGAACAGTTATTCTCCACCAATAAGAATAGCAATTATGCAAATAAACTTTGAGTTTCTGGTTATGTCAGAAAGAATGAAGATTCAATATTCTGAGCCTGTGCAAGGGGTAGAGTTGGGAAAGCCTGGGAGAGAAGAAATCTTTCTTCTGGTTTCCATTATGAGTTCTTGATCTCATCAAAGGGAAAATTCCCCAAAGGTTCTAGTGAGACAAATTAGAAATAAGGATATGTTTGAGGCTCCTCAGGAAAGCATGGAACACTGAGCATCATTCCCTCCATCAATGAGGAGGGTCAGGCTGAAATGTTCAGAATTGAACTTCAAGTTTCCCTCCATAGAAGTCTATTGGATGCACTCCCAATTCCAGCTCAGCAGACAATAAAAAGTCTTTTTCTTTACCATGTGGTTACAGGACCAGGAAGAATTAACTCTGAAGTAGAAGGAGGTTCATTCCAGGTCCTGGATTCAGATCCTGACCCACTTGATAAATCAAGTTAACAAATGTTTATTAAGTGCATACTCAGTGTCCTCAAGGATCTTGTTTTTGTTGTTTGGTTGGGTCTGATTCTTCTTGACTAAATTTGGGGTTGTCTTGTCAAAGATGTGGGAGTGTTTGTCATTTCTTTCTCCAGCTCATTTTACAGAAGAGGAAAAAGGATGAAGTGACTTTCCCAGGGTTACAGAGGTGGTAAATGTCTGAGGTCAGATTTGAACTCAGGGCTTCCTGACTCCAGACCCAGGGTGCTATTCATGGCACCACCCAGCTGTGCTTGAGTAGCTAGTCCAACCTGAACCTATTGAGAGTCATCTCTACAATATTCCCAACTAGCGGTCATCAGTCTTTGCTTGAAGACCTCAAATGAATCCTAGAATCACAGAATTTGGGGTTGGAGGGGACCTCAGTGGACATTTAGTTCAATAAATACCCCATGGGAATCCCTATTATAACATACCTGACAAGTGGTTCTCTAATTTCTGCTTGAAGTTCTCCAGAAAAGGAGAACTTGTTCCCTTTGGAGGCTTCCCATTCCACTTTGAGAAGGCTTTAATGGTTATGGAGTTTTTCTTGACATCAAAGCTAAACATGCTTCATTACAAATTCCACCTATTGCTCCTGATTCTTCCCTCTTTAGCTAAGTGGAACAAGTCTATTCCTTCCTTTATGTGACAGCCCTTTAAATGCTTGAAGATACATTCCCTTCTCAAGTCTACTCTTCTCCAAGCTAAACATCTGAAATTCTTTCAACAGATCTTTATACGACATAGTCTCCAAGCCCTTCACCATCCTTATTGACATCCTCTGAATGTTCTCCACCTTATTAATGTCCTTCTTAAACTTTGGTTGCCTGGAATTGAACCAAGTGTTTCAGACATGCTGTGACCAAAACAAAGTCCAGTGATCTGGTTATCACCTACTTATTCCTAGAACCTAGGTTTTTCAATGCAACCCAACATTCCCTTAGCTTCTTTTGTTGTGATATCATATTGCTAATTTAGATAGAAGTTAAACTCCTTTAAATATATTTTTCAGATAAAATGCTGTCTAACCATGTATCATCCATCTTGTAATGTAAAGTTGATCTTTTGAATGCATGTGCAAGATTTTGCCTTTATGTCCACTGAATTTTGTCATATTTTATTTGATTCAATGATCTTGCCTATCAAGACCCTTTCAGATTCTGATTCTGTCTTCCATTGTATTAGTTATCTCTCTCAACATTGTGTCACCTGCTAACTGCTGAGCAATCAAACTAAGTCTTTATCTGAGTCATTGATGAAAATGCAAGGTAAAAAAGAAGTAGGATCAAGTACAGAATTCTGGGGCGCTCCACTAGAGACCTCTCATCCAATTGGTATCAAGCTATTTATAGTTACTCTTTGAGTCCAGTCAAACAACCAATTCCAGATCTATCTAATTGTATTATCATCAAGCCTACATCAGAAGATATTGTCCACAAGAATAATATGAAATAAACTCTCAAGTGCTTTTTTAAAAAAAATCACCATTCCCTGGTGATCTCAACCTTAAAAATCTTGTCCAAAGGGGGAATACAATTAGCCTGATATGATATAATCTTCATGAAATCATGCTAATTCTCTGGAATCATCATTTCCCTTTTTGCATGTTCACTAATCATCTTTGATAATCCATCGTAGAACTTAATATCATATTCAGGTTCCCTAGCCTAGAGTTTTCAGACTCTATCCTCTCTCCTTCTTAGAAAATTGGGGCATTTACCCTTCTGTAATTGTGTGATACCTCTCTCTCATTTTCCATGATTTTTCAAAGATCACTGACTGTGGCTTGGTCATTATAGCTACCCCTTCTCTCAGGACCCAAGAATGTAGTTCATCTGAACCAAGGGATTGAATTCACCGATGGCTGCTGGGTGTTCCCTTACTGTCTCTTTACTTAACTTTGGATAACTATACATTAGTCATTTTTGTTTTGTCATTTCCAGAGCAAAGGTCAGAACAAAGTCAGAATCAAGCAGCTCTTCTTTCTCTCTGTTGTCAGTGAATACTGTTTCACCCATCCCCAAGTAAAGGTCTTATCCTTTTTTTGATCTTCCTTTTCTTTCTCAATATAGCTTTAAAAAATAATGACCACCCCAAGCCCTTTTACTTGTCCCTAGCTTTTCTGACAAGCCTCAACTCATTCATTTTCCTTTTACTTTATCTTGCTTCCATCTTCTGTACATTTCTTTCTTTTTCACTGGCATTTTCCCACAGTTACTTGTCGAGAAAATTTTTAGCGTTTATTTTTACAAGATTTTGAGCTCCTAATTTTTCTCTCTCTTCTGAAAATGATAGACAGTTTGATATAGTTTATACATGTGCTATCATGTAAAAATATTTCCATGTTAGTCACAGTTGTACAAGAAGAAACAGATCAAAGGGGGAAAATCATGAGAAAGAATCAAGTAAGTAAAAAAATGCTCTGACTTGCATTCAGAGTCCATCAGTTCTTTATTTGGATATAAACAGCATTTTCCTTCATGAGATCTTTATACTTGTCTTGGATCATTCTGTTGCTAAGAAGAACTGAGTCATTCATAGTTGATCATCACACAGTGTTGCTGATACTGTGTACAATGTTCTCCTGGTTCCACTTATTTCACTTTGCACCAGTTCATACAAGTCTTTTCAGGTTTCTCTTAAACCTGCCTGGACATTGTTTCCCATTGCACAACATTCCACAACATTCATACACTGCAGCCTGTTCTACCATTCCCCAGCTTATGGGCATCCCCTCAGTTTCCAATATTTTGCCACCATGGAAAAGTCTGATGTAAATATTTTGCACTTACAGTCCTTTTCCCTTTTTATGATCTCCTTGGGATACAGACCTAGTAATGGTATTGCTGGATCAAAGTATATGCACAGTTTAGTTGCTCTTTGGACATAGCTGCAAACTGCTCTCCAGAACAATTGGATCAGGTCACAACTCCACCAACAGTGCATTGGTGTCCAAATTTCCCACATCCTTTCTCATTTATCAATTTCCATTTTTGTCATATTAGCCAATCTGATAAGTGTGATGTGGTTTTGATGTCAATTCAATATTTACAGTGCCCATGGCAGCTATGAATATGCTGGTGTAGTTGTGAATCACAAAATGTAATAGGCTCTCCACATGGAAGACAGAATGAAAACATTTATTCAAATACCAGAAAACCAATTCCCAACACCAGAAAGCCAAATCCATCACAGCAACCAAGAAGTTGGTGCACATAACCAATGCAGTGAACACTAACATTTCCAAGCTTTCCCTCTGTCAGGCCTTCAAAACAAAACAAGCTCCCTTAAGCAAAAATACCCCTCTCTTACTCACGCTAACTTCTCAGCCTCCATGATGCTTGCTCCCAACAGTTCTGGCTTTCTCTCCTGCTGCTTCCTGCTCCACCTATCCAGTTCCAGCCTTTCAGCAAGCTCCTTCCCCCAGGGACTCCATGTGATTACATGTGACCTATTAAGGGTCACTCATGGGAAGAGTTTTGTGATTTGACAGGATGAGACTGTAGGCAGCTGTTGAGTCCCCCGGTTTTGAAAACCCAAATGTTGGTGCTTCTCTCTCTGATAACTAACTAGGTATGGATGTAATGGTTACACAGCTGGAAGCCCTGTCTGTTGGTCTGTTTCTCTGTATTTTTTTGTCTGTTTGTAACTTCTGTTTGTTTTCTCTGAAGTTCAGGATGCTGACTTTTTCCCCTCAACTAAGTAAATGATATATGTTTGATTAAATTAAGTTGGTTACCCCTTTTTGAGTTTCTTTCCTCTAGAAAAACAGATCCAAAAACTTGTGCTAGCAGCCATCCTGGGTATGCTAAGGTGCTTGCTACTACAGTGGTTTCTAAGAGTTGTTTTAATTTGCCTTTCTCTAATCAAAAGTGATTTAGAACACTTCTTCATATGCTTATAGAAAGCTTTGATCTCATCTGAAAACTTCCTGGTCTTTTGACCATTTATCAATTGGGAAATGATTTGTATTCTTGTAAATTTTACTCAGTTCTCTATTTGAGAAGTGAAGCCTTTATCAGAGACACTTGCTGTAAAGATTGTTTCCCAGATTTTGACTTTCCTTCTAATTTTGGTTGGATTGATTTTGTTTGTACAAAAGCTTTTTTAATTAAATATAATTAAAATTATCTATTTTATATTTTGTAATGCTCTCTATCTCTTGCTTAGTCACGAATTCTTTCCTTCCCCATAGATATGACAAGTAGATTATTCCTTGCTCTTCTGATTTGCTTGTGGTATCACCCTTTATATATAAATCATGCCAAAGGTCTGTCATATTTAACTTTTCTAAAAAGTTAAAAACATATTTAAATGTTTTATTTATCTCCTTAATTTCTTCCTTGTTTATTTTTGGTTGACTTTATTGAGTTCTAAGAGGGGACAATTGAGGTCCCCCACTAATATAGTTTTGTTGTCCACTTCTTCCTGTAACTCATTTAACTTGGGGCAGCTAGGTGGCATGGTGAATAGAGCACTGGCCCTGGAGTCAGGAGGACCTGAGTTCAAATTAGGCCTCAGACACTTAACAATTACTTGTAGTGTGACCTTGGGCAAGTAACTTAACCCCAATTGCCTTGCCCTTCCCCTCCAAAAAGCAAAAAAAAAAAAACTCTTTTAACTTCTCCTTTAAGAATTTCGATACTATACCACTTGCTGCATATATATTTAGTATTGATATTGCTTCATTGTCTAGGGTATGTTTTAACAAGATGCAGTTTCCTTCCTTATCTCTTTTAATTAGTTCTATTTTGCTTTTACTTTGTCTGAGATTAGGATTTCTATCCTTGCTTTTTTTACTTCAGCTGAAGTATAATATATTCTGCTCCAGCCCTTACCTTTACTCTGTGTGTGTGTGTGTGTGTGTGTGTGTCTGCTTCAAATGTGTTTCTTGTAAACAACATTATAGGATTTTGGTTTTTGATCCACTCTGCTATCCACTTCTCTTTTATGGGAGAGTTCATCCCATTCACATTCACAGTTAGGATTACTACTTGTATATTTCCCTTCATCCTATTCTTTCTCCTGTTTATCCTCTCTCTCCTTTCACCTTTTCCCTACTCAACAGTGATTTGCTTCTACCTACCACCTGTAATGGAAATGCAAATTTAAAGATCTTCCCTGCCCCTAGGCTAAAGTGCACCTGGAGCCTGGGGTGGGAGGCTTGTTTTTCAGTAGATACTTTTTGATTGGCCAGTGGGTCCAGAAGGTTGTTACATTCTCTAAGCCAGGAGAAGGCTATATAAGCCCTGATGTGAGGCTTTGTTTTGGGGGCTCACTTTGAGAAGTGTTCTGTGATTTGATCTGTATTCTGGGAAGCCATTGTCCAGCCCCCCCCCCCCCCCGGCTTTGAAAAACCCAGATGTTGAAACCCAGATGTTGACTGGGTATGGATGTAATGGTTGGACAGTTTGGAAATCTGTCTACTTGATCTGTTTCTGTCTTGATAATTCTGCCTGTATACTTTGAAGTTCAGGGTGCTAACCTTTTTCCCCTGAACAAGGTAAACGATATATGTCTGACTGATTAAAGTAAGCTTGTTAACCCATTTTGAGTTGCTTTCCTTTATCCAAGCAGATCCAAGAACCTGTGAGCAGCCACCCTGGGGACGCTTGGGGTGCTTGCTGCTACACCACCTTCCCAGATTTGCCCTCCCTTCTGTCAGCACTCATCCTCCCCATTTACTTTATCTCTTTCCCTCCTACCTCCCTGTCTGGTAAGATGGATTTCCATATTCAATTGATTATGTATATGATTCTCTCTTTCAGCCAATACTGATGAGAGTAAGGTTCAAGTGATGCTCGTTACCCACCGTCCCATCTTCCCCTCCACTATGATAGATCTTTTGCACCTCTCCCTTCCTTCTGTACCCATCACACTCCTCATTCTCATCCTTTAAATTTTTTATGCCGTTCCCTCATATTCACCGTATACCCATACCCTCTATCTATGTATATTTCTTCTAGCTGTACTCTTAGTGATACAATTTTTAAGAATTGCAAACATCATCTCCCTGTGTAAGGATGTAAAAAGTTTAGTTCTGTTGAATCCGTTGTGCTTTCTTTTCCCTTTTTACCTGTTTATACTTCTCTTTGGTTTTGATAGTGGAGGTCAAATTTTTGGTTTAATTCTATTCTCCTTACGAAAGCTTTAAATCCTTCCATTTCATTGCAGGATCATATTTTCCTTTGGCGTATTATGCTTAATTTTGCCTGGTAAATGATTCTTGATGGTAGTCCTAGCTCCTTTGCTTTCCAGAGTATCATGTTTCATGGCCTCTGATCCTTTAATGTTGCGGCTGCCAAGTCTTGCATAATCCTGATTGTAGCTCCCCAATTGTTCCTTTCTGGCCACTTGTAGTATTTTTCTGAAATTTGGCAATAACGTTCCTTGGAGTTTCTACTTGGGATCTCTTTCCTGAAGTAATAATTGGATTTTTTCAATGCCTATTTTGCCCTCTGGTTTCAGGACATCAGGGCAATTTTCCTTGATCATTTCTTGAAAGATGCTGCCCAAGTCCTTCTTTTGATTATGGCTTTTGAGTAGTCCAGTGATTCTAATATTGTCTTTCCTGGGTCTCTTTTCCAGGTCAATTGTTTTCCCATGAGATATTTTACATTTTCTTCCATTTTTCATTCTTTTTGATGTCTCATAGTGTCATTAGCTTCCACTTGCCCGATTCTAACTTCTGAACAGTTTTTTTTTTTCCTCAGTCAGCTTCTGTACTTCCTTTTCTATTTGGTCAACTCTTTAAGGAGTTATTTTCTTCAGCGGATTTTTTAAATCTCCCTTTTCATTTGGCCAGTTCTACTTTTTAAGCAGTTTTCCAAGCTGTTGACTCTTTTTCATCATTTTCTTGCATCGTTCTCATTTCTTTTCCCATTTTTCTTCTACCTTTCTTATATGATTTTAAACTCCTTTCTGAGCTCTCCATGAGTTCTTTCTGGACTTTAGACCACTTCTCATTTTTCTTTGGGGTTTGGCCATAATTGTTATCCTCTTCTGAGTTTGTGTCTTGATCTTCCCTGTCACCATAATAACTTTCTATGGTCAGAGACGTTTTTTCTTGTTTTTTGTTCATCTTTTTTTTCTTAAACCTTTCCCCCTTCCTTTTGAATTTGAGCTCTGCACGTAGGGAAGAAGGGGCAATGTCTCTGGCTTCCTGTGCCAGTGGCTGCAGGCCATGGCTATTTACCTGGCGCTGTACTGATGCTTCCTTGAGGACCCCTGGGGGACTTTTGTGTCTGATGCTGCACTGGAAGTGGGTGTGCAGGGAGGTGCTGGCACTGTTGGAGGATGTAGGAGTTTGGCAATTTACCTGGTGCTGAGCTGGGGTCCTAGTGGTGGTGTCTGGCATGTGCTGAGGCCCAGTGGGGTGTTTCTGTGCTTCCCAGTGGTGACACTGAAACACATGGTGGGTCTTGGAGCTGGAGTCTTCCAGTTCCCCAGCTATGCTAAGGCCTATGAGAGTCAGGGAGGCCCTGGTGTTGGGGTCTGTCTGCTCCACCATAATGGGACTCTGGATCTCCTGCTGTTTTGCTGAGGTGGGGCTTGCTGCTGGCTTGCTGGGATGCTTGCTTTCCTGGAATACACTCCCCTTTTATCCAAGTGAGATGGACCTTTCTCGCCAATCTTCTAAGTTTCTTGTGCTAAAAGATTGTTTAACCTCATCTTTTTGCAGGATTTGTTTTGGGGTGCTATTTTATCATCATTTGGAGCAGTACATTTCTTTCTACAATCTAAGTTGGGGAAGGGGCAGCTAGGTGGCACAGTGAAGAGAGCACCGGCCCTGGGGTCAGGAGGACCTGAGTTCAAATCTGGCCTCAGACACTTGACACACTTGCTAGCCATGTGACCTTGGGCAAGTCACTTAACCCCAATTATCCTCCCCCCCCAAAACAATCTAAGTTGGTTAGTAAGTTCATTGTGAACCCATCTAGATCTCTTCAAATTGATTTCATTTTTTCTCTCCTTTAAAATTATTTGAAATTATTGTATTCTTAAGCATTTTCCATTCCTACTGGGTCAATTTTCCTTGTAAATTGCTCATCGATGGGGGACTACCTTGCCTTCCTCTGAGTCCTTTAAAATATGCTTTCCCCAAATCTAGGATGTAAGTTAGACTATTCCAAGTTTTCCTTCCTTTTATCATGAACCCTAGGATGGAGTGGTCTATTCCCCATTCCTACAAGATTTCTATCATTTCTACCAGCAACTACTCAGCAACCCACTCTCTCTTAAGACATTCCATTCTTATTGTTCATTCTCATTTTAGGGAGTATTTCCTTAGGCCTACCTCTGGAGAGAGTGAGGTGTAACATCAGCCTACACGGTTCCTTTCTGATCTAGTACTGTATGTGAATTAGACAAGATCCATGCATAGATAAACATGTACACAAAGGAATTTTCAGGGGTATTGACACGCAGATATGTCATGGGTCCGTTTATACATACATACGTCTCCCATTTGTGTCTGTCACTTAGCATCACACCAACATTCCTATCAGTGGTGCAAACAAGAAAATTAAAGTGAGGTCTTGAAAAGAGTGTGGCACAATTGGTCTTTGCCAAGTGATTGCTTTTCTTTGTGTAAAAAGGTTATAGTGTCACCAGGTATCAAGTGAACTGAACAGGTCTAGATTCTTGTCATATTGGCTTCTTCCCAAGGAGGGGCATTTTTCTCTTTTTTTCAGGGAGGAGAAGGAGGTATTCAAGGAGGATTGAAAGACCCCAGAAGTGGAACAATGGAGTCTTTCCAGGAAAACCCATGGCATAGAAGTACAAACTCAAGCTTCCAGTCCATAGCAAAATAGTCACTTCCTCAGAGGCTTTAAAGAGTTACAAGGGAATCCCAGAGAGCTTCTGCTCCACGTGGGTGATAATCCCTGTGACACCATACCTAACAGGTGCTCATCCAACCTTTGTTGGAAGACTCTAGGAGACAAGGGGGCTCACTATCTTCCAAGCCAGCCTGTTCTGCTTTGGGAAAGTGCTCATCATTAAGTTTTCTCTGAATTTTGATCAACACAATAATAACCAATCACAATTCCAGAAGACTCCAGAAGAAATGTGCTTCCTACCTCCTGATAGAGAGGTGATAGACTCAGAGAACATACTGAGATTTGTTTTCCCTTGAATGTAATCAATGCAGGAATTTATTTTGACTCTACATGCTTGTAACAGGGACTTTGTTTTTCTTACTTCCTCAATTGGGTGTGGTAGTTGTGATAAAGAAAGAATGCAGATCTGAAAGTAAAATGAAATTTAATTTTTAAAAAATTCTTTCTGAAATCAAGCCTAAATAACTTTGCTCATAGATCTGAACTGTAGAACAAATCAAAACTGCTTCCATACTTTGAATGCTTAAGGATAATGATCACAATTACTCCCACGTCCCCCAAGTCTTCAATTAATTCTTTTTTTTTTTTTTGCTTTTTTTGGAGGGCAATTGGGGTTAAGCGACTTGCCCAAGGTCACATGGCTAGTAAGTGTTAAGTGTCTGAGGCCGGATTTGAACTCAGTTTCTGACTCCAGGGCTGGTGCTCTATTCACTGTGCCACCTAGCCACCCCTTCAATTAATTCTTATATGGAATGAAGGTTCATCCCATTCTTCAGCATAGGAAACTACTCCAGGCACCTTTTGCTGTTTAAAAAAAATGAATGAATGAGCACAGAAAGAAAAATGTGAAAGTTCTTGGTCATATAATTTGTGATTTCACCACAAGGCTCATATCCACTTGGTGAACTCCCAAACTGGCATGATATTCTCTTTTGGTGGAAACCAATCCTTATTTTCACACTGGGGATCTGACACTTAAATTGTAATCACAGATCCCAGGTGCCAGGATCATGATGACAAAGGAGGTGGGACTCTGAGGGTAGAAAGGTCATGGATCAGCCTGAGGAATAGAAATACAAAGCCTAAACCCATAGCTCCCTGCTACCAGGTCCAGAGCAGAGCCTGCCTGCATTGTGCTAATGAGATAGCAGCATGAACTTAGATGCACTCAAAAAAAGAGGGATGCGCTAACACAGTGATGAACTGGCAAAGAGCCAAGTATCCCCATCAGAGATGCTGGGAAGGGAAGAATTGGAATGGTCACAGGATGGGTGGATAGGGCCAAAACTTACTCGAAAATGCCAGGTCCCGGAGAGCACAGGAAAAAGGAATCAAGAATGGAGAATGGGTATCTAGACTGAATGACTCCCCAACTCCTCAGCCCCCAGCATGGGATAAGTGGAAAGAATCAGAGCTGTCCCTAACATGAGATAAACAGACCTTTGCCCCAGGGTGCTGATATAGGGGTGCTGGGGAAAGCTTCCTCCCAAGTAAGACACCTGAAGGTGTAACAACTGTCATGCCCACCTCTCATTTCATTGTCCTCTGAAGGCACAGGGTTCAAACTTCCCATTCTCCCAGCTACCTCCATCAGAATTCCATTTCTTTGAGAATTCCCTCTGCTAGTTCTTTGGAGATGAAGGCTGGGAATTTCTGGAGGACTGGTTGCCCTCTCCCAGCACAGCTATATGCATGATAGATTTTTCCTTTTCACCATTTTTTCTCTCCCTCTCTTTCTCCCCCCCCCTCACACACACACACACACACACACACACACACACACACACACACACACACGCAGTGGACCACTGCCATGACCCCCAACTTCATTTTCCTCAGGTGTAGTTTCAGCTCATTATAGCTCTGGGCAGGTTGACTGTGACCAACAGTTAGATTAAAAAAGATGGTGTCATTATCTGCCTCTGCCTCTTGGCCTTGAGAACAACTTCCTAGCAATGAGAGCTATCTGTCCAAAAGTTAGAGGGGGTGATCTTGGGAGAAAGGGAGCTCACTTTCCTGGAGATTTTCAAACAGAGACAGAATTACCATTTGCTGAGGTTGATAAATGGGAGGTTCTTGTTTAAATATAGAGTAGAACAGGCAGACACAGAGATCCCTTCCTGCTATGAGTTTCTGGGATTCTGTGAGCTTCAAGCCAAGAGGAAGGCAAAGCATGGTAGCTTCGTATAGGAGGCATAGAAATTCCCATTAGCAGTGGCTACATATATTCATAACTTATATGGGGAACAGTTTAACTGCTGTGGCCCTGAGCTCCCCTCCCTCCAGTTACTGTCCAAGCACCCTGCCTTTGCCATAGAGAATGAGCTGACACAGGAGATAGCATGTAGGACCTCAAATCAGCACAGATCGGAATTCATTTCTGTCTTAGAAACTTACTAGCTGTGCGACCCTGGACAAGTCACAACCACTCAGGCTCTTGGTTTCTTCATCTATATAACATGAGAGTATTGGACTGGATGATCTCAAAGGTCCCCCACCCCCACCTCAAAATCTGGGATCTTCTGAATTCTCTTTGTACATTTAGATGACAGGAGAAAGAAGGAAGAGTTAAACCAGGTGACAGAAAGTGTAAACAGACTCCTAGCCCTCATTTTCTCCTCAATGTAAATGCAAAAGGCAATAACACGGCACCAGCTTTTTATTGGTTGCACAAAAAAGGGAGATGAGATGCTTGACTTTTCCCCACACCTCTTGGAGCCTCTGTATGGTCTGTTATACTAAAAGGTCATAGGAGCAACATGAGAATTCACCTGTCAAAGCCAGGTGTTCCTGACCCCAAGTTCAAGCCTTTATCCACTATGTTGAGATGCTGCCACTCACAGTTGAGCAGGGCAAATGACGGCAAAATTTTGTAGACATATAGAGACTGTATTCAATAAATGTCAGCTCTTCAGAGTATATGCAAAGGGATTTGTAGACCTTAAAAAACTGTAGGAACAGAAAGTGCTAAGATCAGCATCATTATTTTGGAGCAGGCCCTGGGATTTCCTGCAGGCGGCTCGCCCTGAGCCATGCCCCAGGTTACTACTGCTTACCCAGGTCCCACCATGCTCAGTTGTTTGCTCCTTGAATCTCTGTGATCCCCTGTGGAAAGCACAGAATCACCCAGAGCAAACAAATCTCAGAATGAAAAAGGGCTTCAGAGGTCCCCCAGCCCAGATCCTACCTGCCCAAGGATTATTTCTACAGCATTGCCCACAACCATCCAAGTCTTTTCTAAAGATCTCCAATGCGGTCAGACCCAGTAGCTCACAAACCACATTTTTGCATCACTCTCATCATTAGGAAGCTTTTCCTGACATCAAGTCTGAATTGGCCTCTCTGTGCCTTCTACCCATTCTGCTCCCTGGAGCTAGACAGAACAAGCCTAATTCCTGTTTTACACGAGAGCCTTTCAATTACTTGTTCATGTCATCCTTGGGTTTTCTCTTCTCCAGTCTAATCACTCCCTGTTTCTTCACATACATTTTAACATGGCATGGTCTTGAGATCTCTCACTGTCCTCACTGCCCTTCTGTGGATGCCCTTGTAAATTCCTAGGAAGCTCTGGAACTCCTTCCCTGTTCCGAATAGCAACTTCTAATCATCCTTCTACTGGTGCTGTTCCATCTATCTACGTAGCCACCCCTCCCAGGCATATATAACATCTATTTGTAACTCCCCTTACTGAACCTCCCAGTCTTTGTGATGTTCTGGATTTCCATTCTTGACCCTAAATAAGTGCTTCATTTTATTTATTGATCACCTTGATCTAATTTTTATACAGGCTTAATATTCTCTAGCTTACCGATTCCTTTATTTTTGTACAGTTGTTTTTAGTCATGTCCAACTCTTCATGACTGTACGAGAGTATTGGACTGGATGACTTCAAAGGTCTCCCACCCCCACCTCAAAATCTGGGATCTTCTGGATTCTTTTTTTAGATTCAGATGACAGGAGAAAGAAGGAAAAGTTAAACCAGGTGACAGAAAGTGTAAACAGACTCCTTTGAGGTTTTCTTGACAAATTTACTTGAGTGGCTTGCCATGTCCTTCTCTGGTTGATTTTACAGATGAGGAAACTGAAGCAAACAGGGTTAAGTGACTTGCCCAGGATCACACAGCTAGTAAATGTCTGAGGCTGGATTTGAACTCATAAAGATGAGTCTTCCTGACTCCAGGTCTTCAAGTCTATCCACTGCACCACCAGCTGTGAAGGAAAGAAGGAAGGAAGGAAAGAAAGAAGGAAGGGAAGAAGAAGAAGAAATCTTAAAATATTCCCTCTCAGGGCCATGTAAATGCATTCACCATGTAAATGCAAAGTAGAAGTGAGAGTAGATAGGCACATAGATAGATAGATAGATAGATAGATAGATAGATAGATAGATAGATA
>NW_027185588.1:814346-840224 GCF_028583685.1 Petaurus breviceps papuanus
ATAGATAGATAGATAGATAGATAGATAGATAGATAGATAGATAGATAGATAGATAGATAGATAGATAGATAGATTGATTGATTGATTGATAGACAGACACACAGACACACAGACAAAACAGATAGGCATATAGACAGAAGGGGAGAGAGAGAGAGACAGAGACACAGAGACACAGAGAGAGAGAGATTGTTTTATATGTGCCAGGCATATGTGCTAAGGACTGGAAATACAAAAACAAGCAAGAAAGACGGTCCCTACCCTCAAAGAACTTATATTTTAATGGGGGAAGACAATGAACAAAAAGAAGCTGAAAAGCTGTAGAGGGTGAGGGTGAGAGACTAATAGTCAGTACCTGAAGAAAATTTGATGCCCAGAAGGATAGGGTGAAACTTTCTCTTTCAGATCTAGTAGACCAAGGAAAAGAGTCCCAAATTTCAGTGGCAAAGAGATGAGAATAATGGTCAGAGACCAGGAGACATGGTGTGGAAGAAGAAAGCAGAAAATAGGATGGGACTGGATTGAGGCTTGGGAAGAGTCAACCCATTAAAACCCACCCAGTATGCACTATACATTGAATAAACACAGCATTTAATTCTGGAAAGAAGTTAATTTACGTATTCAATTATAAATATAATCACATTTCCGAATCCATTAGAATTACTATTCAATTAACATGCATATGACTTGTTTTCATCCTGTGCATGCACCCTAACTAAAAAGCAAGGCTGCTGTGTACAGTAAATTTTTTTAAACCCTGGAATGTTGCAAATAGGGAAGGATTTCATTACTGCAGATGAGTTAATGTTGGGTAATTTTGTGTTTTATTTTATTTCAGACCTAGCACAGAATAATGATAGGGAGGCTAGAATAGAGCTGTCTCTGCATTCCATTAAGATGAAATCTCGTTGTCAGTGAAGTTGCAGAGGCTGCACGATGGAAGGGTGCACAAATGAACAACACATTGGGACACTCAGCAGCTCCAGAAGAACCCCAGAATCACAAGACTGGAAGAGACCTTACAGGACCCGAGCTAGAAGTGAGCATTCCCTGTAAACATTCCCTCAGTAAACTCCCCAAACAAGCGGTCATCTGGCCTTGGCTTCAAGACCTCCAAGGATAGGAAACTCACTATATGACCTGCCTTAGAAATATGGGGGAGCAGGTGAAGAGCTGTTTTCTGCTAGTAAAAGAGATGTGATAGGCGTGGCCAGGTGGCTCAGCGAGTAAGAGCACCGGCCCCAGTGTCAGGATGACCTGGGGGAATCAAATCCGGGCTCAGACACTTAGCACCCACCCAGAAATAACTGGCCATGTAACCTTGAGCAAGTTACTTAACCCCGATTGCTTAAAAAAAGAGAGAGAGATGTGATAGAGACAGTATGGTATAATGGATACAGAGCTGGGTTTGAAGCCAGGCAAACCTGAGTTCAAATTTTATCTCTGTCATTTTCTGTGTTTCCCTCAGTCAGTCCCTTGATTTCTCTAAACCTCTGACAATACCCAATAAGTCATAGACTACCAAAGTTTTGACTTTGGTAGAACTTACAATATTGAGACCACTCACAATTTGCTTCATCTTCTCCCCTCCACTGCCTCCTCATCTCACATCATCCCACTTTCTCCTCTCTCCTGCCTTGAAGAGGATATTTTGCCTCTAATTATGAGGCAACCATTCTAGCAGAAAAACCACATTATTTCTCACCGTACAGTATGGCAATAGACTCCTAACATCTCTTCCCTCTCCACACACACAGCTGCCAATATGATCTTCCTAAAATGGAGGTCTGATCATGTCACTTCCCCTGCTCAGTAAACTCCAAGGTCCTATGGACGTTGGGATTAAATAGATATTTCTTTGTTTGGCTTTTAAAACCCTTCACAATTTGAACTCAAACTACATTTCCAACTTCATTATATATTATTCCCCTTCCCACTTGGACAACTAGGTGAGGCAAGTGGATAGAAAGCTGAGCCTGGGAGTCTGGAAGACCTGAGTTCAAATCTGGCCTCAGGCATTTATTGTCTTAGTGACTCTGGGCAAGCCATTTAACCCTGATTACCTCAGTTTCCTCATCGGTTAAATGAGCTGGAGAGGAAATGGCAAACCACTACAGTATCTCTGCCAAGAAAATCCCAAATGAGATCATGAAGAGTTAGACATGACTGAAACAACTGACTACCATCAACAACCCCTTCCTACTCTGTGAAGTCTACTATCTTAAGCCTTCTTTCATATTCCCAAGTTCCATTTCCTATCTTTTTGCCTTTTCATTGGTTGTCCTTCCCTCCCACCCCAAGCTTGGAATACACTTCCTTTTTACTTAACTCTGCCTCTTAGAAAAGTCTATGTTTCATTAAAAATACCTTTGATATGAAACCTTTCCTGATACCACCAGTTACCAATGCCCCTCTTAAAATTACCTTGTGCTTATGTTATATACATACATATATAAATACATATACACATACACACACATATAGTCTCCCCAGTTAGAATGTAAATTCCTTGAGGACAGGCACTGACTGATTCATTTTTTCTTTGTATCACCAGTACCTTGCACATAGTAGATTTTTTTTAAAAAATGCTTCCTGATTGGTTGATTAGGGGATCACACGTTCATATAATTAAAGGCTAGAAGGGACCTTAGAAAACTTCAGGTCCAATTCTCTCATTTTACAGGTAAGGAAACTGAGACCCAGAGGGATTTGAAGCCAGGTCTTCCAAGTACAGCACTGTATTCACTACATCCCTCTGATAGATTGCCTAGAGTGCTGGGTTTGGAGTCAGAAAGACTTGGGTTCAGATTCTTGTGATATTTACCAGCTATGTGACTCTGGGAAAATAACTTTATTTTTTCATTAAATTAATTGATTTAATTTCAGTTTTCAACATTCACTTCCATGAGTTGTTGAGTTTTAAATTTTCTCCATCTCCCTCCCCTTGCCCTTCCCCAAAATGGCATTCAATATGATAAAGTTTCTACATGTAAATTCTTATTAAATATACTTTCATATTAGTCATGTTGTAAAGTAGAATTAGAATGAATGGGAGAAACTATGAAAAAGAAAAAAAAGAGAGAGCAAATACCTACATTCCAACTCCATAGTTCTTTGTTTTGTTTTGTTCTGTTTTTTTTTTTTGGAGGGGGGAAAGTAAGGCAATTGGGGTTAAGTGACCTGCCCAAGGTCACATAGCTAGTAAGTAATGTCAAGTGTCTGAGACCACATTTGAACTCAGGTCCTCATAACTCCAGGACTGGTGCCCTATTCACTGTGTCACTTAGCTGCCCCCATAGTTCTTTCTCTAGATGTGGACAGCATTTTTCCACCATGAGTCTTTTGGAGTTGTCTTAGATCCTTGCATTGCTGAGAAGAGCTAAGTCTGTCAAAGTTAGTCATCCCACAATGTGGCTATTACCATGTACAGTATTCTCTTGTTTCTGATCATTTCACTCAGCATCAGTTCATATAAGTCTTTCCAGATTCTTCTGAAGTCCACCTGCTTGTCATTTCTTATAGCACAATAGTATTCCATTACATTCATATGCTACAACTTGTTTAACCATTCCCAAATTGATGGGCATCCCCTCAATTTCTAATTCTTTGCCACCACAAAAAGGGCTTCTATAAATACTTTTGTACATGGGAGTCCTTTTCCCATTTTTACGATCTCTTTAGGATACAGCCATAGAAGTGATATTGCTGTGTCAAAGGGTATGCACATACCCTTTGGGCATAGTTCCAAATTGCTGTCCAAAATGGTTGAATCAGTTCGCAACTCCACCAACAATACATTAATGTTACAATTTTCCCACATCTTCTTCAGCATTTATCATTTTTCTGTTTTATCATGTCAGCTCATATGATATGTGTGATGTGGTACCAAAAAAGTTTTTTTTTAATTTTCATTTCTCTAATCAATATTTAGAGCATTTTTCCTATGATTTAATTTCTTCTTCTTAAAACTTGGGCATATAACTTTACCTCATCCAAGTACTAACCACTCATTTACAGCTGCTTTATCAGTCAGTTGCCTTTGCTATTGCCATCAATGCAAACTTCTTTCTGTACCATCGGGGCCTTTCTATTGCCAGCAGTCAGCCTTGTCTGACAGAGAGCCTCTGAATGGAATCCCCAAGGCAACTCAAAGCCAGGATTTCTTAAAAGTCTCAGAAAGTTGGGGAGAGAACTCATGAAAACAGGATGCTGGGCCAAGATGTGCACAAGATGTCATCTTTTAATTCTCATCTAAGCCCACAGTTCCATTGCAGCAAAAACCTATGTTCTATGCAAGATTCCTCAGCTCCTGCTGGTGACCCATTTATGAAAAAGAAGCCTTCAGCATAGCTGCATCTCAGCATAGCCAGAGAATGCAGACCATCCCTGGGGTCTCTTTGTGAGGAAATCTCTCCTATGTGGAGAATAACTCAGGAAGTCCCTGAAACGAAACAATAAAATGTTGTTTAAAAATCTCATGTGTCCACAAGGATTTACCCTTTTTCAAACACTTTGTCTTTATTGATGATTCATCTGAACCTCATAACAGTTGTGCGATGAATGCAAGGAAGAGTCATTTCCCAAATTCATAGTCAAATCAACAAGCATTTAACTATGTACCAGGCACTGTGCTGAACACTGGGGATCCAAAACAAGGCAAAAGGCAGGCCCTGCTCCCAAGGAGCTTGCAGTCTAATGGGGGAGAGGACATGTAAACAATTATGTACAAACAGGATAGAGATGAGTAAATTGGAAATGACTGAGAGCAGGAACCAGAAGGAAAAACTTCTTATCACAGCTAAGGTATTAGACAGGAGACGCCAGGAGAGGAAGGTGAAGGGGAGGATTACAAAGGGAAGAGCAGCAGAGCCTGGGAACAGACTGGAGTCTAGGGGGGTGCCTGGGCTTTGAGTCGCGTTCATTAGGAGGATGGCAGTGTCCTTGAGTAATAGGTGTTTACACACACACACACACATGCATATGTACGTTTATATATAGTGTTGTGTGTTTATGTGTGCACACACATGTTTACATGTTTTGTGTATCTATGTGTGCATAGGTATACACGTGTATATTGTATACAAAGCACATCACATAGCATATATACACATGCATATAGGTGCACCTATACATCTAAATATATGTACCATATATAGCATAATATACATGTGCACATATATGCATTGTAAATATACGTGGCACTATGCATGTATGTGATACATGTATAAATACACACAACATATATTACTGTATACATATAAAGCCTGTATGTACACTGCTGACACATACACACATATAAGTACATATAACACTGTGTATACATATACATACATAAAGACATGTGTGTGAGCATATATAGTAATGAATGAATATGTATAAATCTATGTAGCTCTGCATGTGTATGAACATATATATAAACCAATAATATGTAGTGTTATATGTGTATATACATATACATGTGTGCATGAACATATACATGACTTTATATACACATATATGAACCTGTGTGGCATTATACATGTATACATCTGTAAATACATGTGCATGCACATATATAGCACTATATGTGCATGCACATGTATGCACACACCTATGTGTATATAGCATAATATGCACACATGCACACACATACACAATCATACACACACTGATACACATACATATATACATACATAATCATACATATACACATACACATACACACACATATACACATCCCTGAGCCTCAGAGGACTTGTGACTCACCAGTGGGAGACAGGGATGAAGCCAAGTCTCTCCTATCTCCAGGTGAGGCTCTTTTCTGCCACACTTCCCTTCTCTTCCTGTAAGTTGTTGGGACTTAGAAGTTTGAATACTCCCAGGGTTATTTCCTATTTTTAAAAGGTACCTGGATATACAGCCCAAAGACAAAGATAGAAAGAAAGAATCCACATTTTTTGAAAGAAAACATCAAAAGCAACACTTTTTGTGGCAGCAAGGAGC
Source organism: Petaurus breviceps papuanus (assembly GCF_028583685.1). NCBI lineage: Eukaryota > Metazoa > Chordata > Mammalia > Diprotodontia > Petauridae > Petaurus > Petaurus breviceps. Next base: position 820,326 of record NW_027185588.1, read on the forward strand.
TGGAGACAAAGTAGTGGATGCCCATCAGTTGGGGAATGGTTCAGTCCATGGTGGTTCACAAATGCAATAGACAATTACTGTGCCATAAGATGTAATGAAAGTGACAAATTTAGAAAAGTGTGGAAAGACTTATATGAACTGAACTAATGTAGAATGAGGTAATCACAACCAGGAAAACACTATGCACAATGACCATAATAATGCAAATAATTTAACTGAATCTAAATGCTGTGCAATTAGAATGATTAAAATTAACCTGGAAGAGAAAATGCAGCTCCCTCCCTCCTTTACAGAGGTGGGGGACTGTGGGTGTGGAATATTGAATATATCAAACTGGGTTAGCATAGTAGTTTTAATTCTTATAAAGTGCTTTACATATATTATTAAATTGGATCTTCACCACAAACCTGGGAGGTAGATGCTACAATTATCACCATTTTACAGGTGAAAAAACTGAGGTAGATGGAGGTTAAGTGACTTGCCCTGGATCACAAAGTTAGTGAGGCAATATTTGCTCTCAGATCTTTCTGACTCCTAATTCAGCTCTCTACCCGCTGTACCACCTAGCTGCCTTGTTGAGGTATTGGCTTGTTCTGCTGAACAGCTTTTTTTCCCCTTCCTTTGTTTTTTAATTCTTTGTAACAGGGTATGGCCCTCTGGGGAAGAGAAAGATATATTTGGAAATAAAGATGATGTAAAAAAACAAAGATATTTTTAAATTATTTTTAAAAGAGAGCCTAGAGAAAGCAATGCTTAGCCTGAGGGAATGTAGCTATAATTGAGGAGGGAGGGAGGAGGAGATTTCAGTACTGAAGTAGGTTGGGAGTTGGCAAGGGTAACCCTTTGGGGTGGGGAAGGTTGTTTATTTTTGTTGTTGTTTAACTCATAGCACAGCACATGAGTGGCCAGTGACAGAAGGGATCTGAGTTTGCCACTGAGGAGGTCATCTGTGATTTGCAGAATTATGTGTCAGGAGTTATGTGTTAGATCTCCTGGTCCTTTATTCACAGGCTTGAAATAACAGTTGCAGAGTCTCAGGAAGGGCCCATAGAGGCCAAATGGGGCCAACTTGTACCGGAGGAAGCAGCTTTTGCAATAGTCCCCCAAAATGGCCACCTAGTCTCGAAGCCCTTCAGGAGAGGAAGCCCCCACCTCCAAAGGCAGACAATTCCACTCAGGGTCAGTTCTAATTGTTAGGAAGATTTTCCTGACGTCCAGTCCAAATTTACTGCTTCCATCATTGCATCTAATTCTATCCTCTGGGACCAAATCTGAATTCTCTTTGATGCATTTTCTGTTCAGTTGTTCACTCATGTTCCATCTTTTTGACACCCTGGACCATAGCACGCCAGACCCTTCTATCCTCTACTATTTCTCAAAGTCTGTTCAAGTTCATGTTTATTGTTTCCATGGCACCATCTATCCATCTCATCCTCAGCCATCCCCTTTTCCTTTTGCCTTTATTCTTTCCTACCATCAGGGTCTTTCCCAATGAGTCCTGTCTTCTTGTGATGTGATATTCCTGCCCCTAAGCCTTCTCTTCTCCAAGTTATACATCACCATTTATTATTAATAGGAACAAGAGCCAGAATAATAGGAAGGCATTGGATATGGAGTCAGGAGGATCTGGATGAAAGTGTAGCCTCAGACAGAGCTGGCTGCTCAATTCTGTGTGGGTCACTTAACCTCCCTGGACCACGATTTCCTCATATGCAAAAAGGTCTGGGGGCTGGAAGGAATAACTAGGGGCAGGTAGGTGGTACAAGGATAGAGCACCAGGCCTGAAGTCAGAAAGACTCATCTTCCTGAGTTCAAATCTGATCTCAGACATTTACTAGCTGTGTGACCCTGGGCAAGTCATTTTGCCCTATATGCCTCATTTTCCTCATCTGTAAAATGAGCTGGAGAAGGGAATAGTTGACATGTGTATGGTGCTTAAGATCTGCAACATACATTATCTAATATAAATTTAGACTTCGGTCTCAGATTTTCCCCAAAGAGCTGATTTATTTGACCAATAACCCACTCGGGTCCTCTTGCCAAGATAATCCCAAATAGTCTCCTAACTGGGTCTCCCCACCTCAAGACTCTCCTCTCTCCAGTTCAGCCTCTACACAACAGCCAAATTAACATTCCTAAAGTAGAAGTCTTGCCCTGCCACTGCTCTGCTCTGGAAGCTTCCTGTTACCTTCAAAATCAAGCATCAGCTTTTTAGCTCGACATTCAAAGTCCTTCGAAATCTGAGTCTTACTGATCATTAATCTCTTTCACATTCTGCATTCTGGCCAAACTGGCCTGCTGTTTGTACTCAAGAACTTGGTACTCCTTGTCTCCCGTTGTGACATTACATAGACTTCCCCCCACTACCACTCCAAATCTGAGAATTCCAAGCTTCCCTCCAGGCTCAGCTCAAGGACCACTTCTTACAAGAGGCCTTTTCTGATCCTCCTCCACACCCCTCCATTTGTTAGGGTCTTTCTCCTTAAACACAACTTTGTATTTGTGAAAATGAGTGAATGAAAAACAAATCTATTAAGTGTTCTCTATGTGACAGGAACTGTGTTAGCTCTGGAGGTATAAATGCAAAAGTAAAACAACCCCTATCCTCAATGAGCCCCCATTCTAATGGGGGAGAAAACATGTAAATAACTAAGTACATACAAGGGGTAGCCAGAGAGCCAGGCCTGGAGTCAGGTGGACCTGAGTCTAAATCCAGCTCAAACACTTAACTAGCTGTGTGACCCTGGGCAAGTCACTTAACCCTGTTTGCCTCAGTTTCTTCATCTGTAAAATGAACCAGAGAAGGAAATGACAAACCACTCTAGTATCTCTGTCAAGAAAACCCCATGTGGGGTGACAAAGAGTCAGATATGATAAAAATGATTGAACAACTACATATAAGAAACACAGAGTGGATGTAGGGTAATCTGAGAGGGGGAGGTATGTATTAGCAGAGGAGGGGATTAGGAAAGGCATTGTGCAGAAGAATTCAAATGACTGTATGCTTGTTGAAGCATCAGAGGAGAAATTCATGCCTTTGGGAAGACAGAGGATCCCACAATATTTAATCCATCATGATGAAGAAGAATTTCATATAGATATGAGAAACTTAGGTACTGAGTGTCACACCTTCAAAAGGATGTTGAAAAAATTAATAAGTCCAGAGGACAATGACCAAGATGGAGGGAAGTTTGGAGGCCTATTTCACTCTAGAATTGGTTGAAGAAACTGGGAGTACTGAATGCAAAAGATTGAATGATGTGATTGCTGTCTTCAAGTAAATGAAGTCCTTTTAGGTAGAGAAAGGATTAACCTTGACCTCAGAGGGTAAAATAAGAAGTAATACATAAAAATTAAGAAGTAGGCTCAATGTAAGAAAAATTTCCTAAAAGTTAGAGCTCTACAGGGGGCTAGGTGGCGCAGTGAGTAAAGCGTCGGCCCCAGAGTCAGGAGGACCCAAGTTTGGTTCCAGCCTCAGACACTTAACACCCACACACACAAAAAAAACTAGCCATGTAACCTTGGGCAAGTTACTTAACCCCAATTGCCCTCTAAATGGCAAAAAAAAAAGTTAGAGCTATCCAAAAGTCAGATAGGACTTCATTGGAAAAATAATAAGCCCCAGGTTGCCCACCATCAGCATCACCATTGAAGTCCTTCACTTGGAGATCAGACAATCATTTGTTATGGGTATTAAAAGAATTCTTGTCAATGTGAATGTTTTCTTCCAGATGCCATCAAGAAGACTATGGAGCTTTGGCAGAAATAGCCTGATGCCTTTGGAAATGGCTAAAAGTTCTAGAGACAATCAATTAAGGCAGCCTCCAGATCTCATCTTCTCTCATTGCACAGCATTCCTTGAATTATGAAATTATTGGCTCCCCCAGACCCCAGGAAATGTAAGGCAAGCTCCTCCTGATCTTACCTCTTCTGCCTTCTTAAACTTCATCCTGGTCTACTCCCTGGTACAGAAACTATGGTGCTATGGGAACTCTTCTTGATGTGAAGTCAAAAGACCTGGCCTGGCTTCTAAACCTAGTTCCATCTTCACTAGCAATGTGACTGCGGACATCTCACTTTCTGTCTCTGTTACCTCAAGGAGATCAAAGATAAAAGGAAAGGTACCTGTAGATATACCAAAATATTCATGACATCACTATTTGTTGTAGCAAAGAACTGGAAAATAAGGGTGCCTATCAATCGCTGAACAAATTATGGTTCTTGTTAATGATGATTTGGAGGAGGAGAAAGAAAAGAGGAAAAAGGAGGAAAAAGAGGAGAAGCTCATATTTATGTAATGCTTTAATGTTTACAAAGCACTTATAAATGTCTCATTTTATCCTCATATCATTCCCACTAGTTAGATGTTATGATAATTTCCATTTTGTAGATAAGGAAACTAAGTCACAGCGAGGCTAAATTACTTACCTAGGGTCACACAGCTAGTAAATGTCAGGTAAAATTCCAACCCAGGTCTTCCTGACTCCAAGGTCAGCACTCAACCAACTGCACCATAAATGTAATGGAATATCATGGCACCATAAAAACTGATAAAAATAAAGCATTCAGAGAAAGGAAAACCTTTATTAACTGAGGCAGAAGAAAGCAGAACCAAGAAAACAATATATATGTATATACATATATACAATCTTCAACTTTCACAGGTGTAACATTCCTAGAAAATGACACAAAAGTAAAAAACACAAATATTGACACATTGAACCTATGGAAAATAGGAGGTTAGGTTCCTGCAACCACCAAAAACTATCATCTTTAGTTAAGAGATTACTAAAAATACACTTTTCTGCATACAAATCTTTATAACAAAATATTAATTCTGATAACAATGTACTTTTCATAACACGGTAACTGTGAAATAACCCCTGAAATGTAGTACACAAAATATAATTGGTAGCATGCAAAGCATTTTTTCTCACTAGCAATTCCCTAGAATTCTGTGACCTTTTGTGCTCGCAATAAAAAAATTTGATTTCAGACAATAACTCACTTGTTCTAACACATGCAATCTACACTGCCATAAATATTGTATAACAAATAAAATTCTTACAACTAAAACTTTTTTTAAACCGAATCTTACTTTCCACTGTATCAGATGGTGGTGTGAGATCATTGTACTCTATATTATACCAATGTAAACCTCTTGCTTTGGTCACCCTCTGAAAACCAAGGGGGAGGCTGATGTGACTTTAGTCTCTGCTGTTAGAAGACACTGAGCATGGTGAGATCTCAACATTACCTCCAATACTCTATCCTTCATGGCTGGTGGACAGCATTGGAGATGATGAAGGAGGCACCTTTCCTCCTTTTGGGGGGATATAACAAATAGTGGATTGGATAGTACCAAACTGCTGGCCAACAGGGGCAGCAGACAGTCTAGCATGGAGTTTCTCTAACACCTTTATTTTTTCACTAAGCGGCATTGCTGACTGTATACTTGGGCTTAGAGCCCAAAGGATTTGCATGAGGCTTGGGGGGTATAATTACACCATAAAACTTGAGTTATAAAGACAATGAAAATATGCAACAAATGCACAGGGAGATCTTTACAAAGCAGAGAGAACATGACCAAGACCGGTGCAATGCCTGGTGGGATACCACCTGATCCACAAACTTGTGCACGTGGTGCCTCTCATTTTTTTCCTCTTTTACATATGACAGCTAATGTGCATGGTTACCAACACGAAAGTGAAAATGAGACTACTAATAAAATCATGCTAATGCTTGAAGTGCTGAAAATTAAACATGCAAATATTAATGATTGACTGTATACACATGCTAAAAGTGTTATAACTGTATAGAACAATGAAACAAACCAAGGACTATGGAATTATAATATACAATATATAATAAGTAACCCTGAAAAAGAGACAACATAATGTACCAATCTCCTTTTATCAGAGAGGTGGGGTACGATTCTATCGGTGTAGGGTGTTGCATATGTCATAAGGTACAGTAGTTGTGTGATTGTCATGACCAATTTGGAGCCTGGAGAAGAGATGAGGAAATGTATCTCTTCCCTTTCCTTGGAGAGGTGGATGATCTTTGGTGTATAATGTTGAATATGGTGTCAGACATAGTCTCAGGGTAAGGTGTTTAACTCTTTTTCTTTGCTACAAAGAAAGACTCACTGAAGGTAGAGATAGGAAATAGGAAGAGTTTTACCAGAAATGCCCATAATGTTGAAAGGCATCAATGAAACTTTAAAACAATAATACAAAATGCAGAGGTTGGAAAACAGGACCAAGGTCCCTGCCAGTTCCTGACTTCCTGTGACTCTTCATTGGCCGGTAATATGTCTAAAAAACTCCCGTGATCTCCTGAATTCTAGACTGAAAGTCCCTTAAAGGCAAAAGGGCATCATTCTCCCTTGTAGAAATACAGTGATTCTAGGCTGTATGATTCCCCAAGCCATAGACAATATAGATGTAAAAATCCAGAAGAGAAATATCAGAGCTCCAGCTCTACCTCTTCCAAAGAAGGCAAGCGGGCAACAAGCCTCTGTTAAGCATTTACTACTAAGGGCAGGAGCAGGGAATACCAAAACCAGTCCACAGAAAGACAACAGTTCCTTACCTCAAGGCGCTTACATTCATGCATAAGGGAAAGACAATACATAAATGGGAGCTAAAAGGGAGAGAGGTTCTTCTGGTTTAGGACTGGGGAAGAGAGAGCAGGAAATATTTCCTGAAAGAAATAACACTTCTGCTAGATTAAAAAGAATCCATCAGGTGGAGGTGGGCATGGAAGGGAGGGTGCTCTAGGCAGGGGTATCAGCATAAATTAAGTTATAAAGGTAAAAAAGCATGGGCGATAGTGTTTGAGTTTGACAGTGCCATGGACTGCCTTAAGGAGAATGGTCAGAGCTAAGATCGGAAAGACACCAGCTTGTGAGTTCCTAGGGGGCAGGAACTGTCTTTTGTCTTTCTTTGTATTCTGAGTGCTTTAGTTCAGTTCCTGACACATAGTAGGTGTTTAATAAAAATTAATTAACTGACTGTGTTAAAGACAAATTATGCCTCAAGAAAATTAGAGAATAGGCTAGAGAAGAGATGGTACAATAGATAGGGTGCCTTGCCATGGAGTCAGGACACACTGGAGTACAAATCCAACTTCACAAACACTTAATGAGCTGAGTGACCCTGGCAAGTCACTTAACCTCTGTTTGTCTAAGTTTCCTCATCTGTAAAATGGGGACAATAGTGCCTAACTCCTAGAGTTGCTTTGAAGATAAAATGAGATAACATTTATAAAGTGTTTAGTACAGTATCTGACTCATTGTGAACTCTATATAAATGCTAGCTACTATTATTAGTAACACTCATGAATGTGATCAGAACCAGAATAAAATGTGATTAGGAAATCTTAGAGAAAAAAATCAACAAAATGCAATAGAACATCAATAATGTTAATATATGGTTTTCTAAGTCAATATGCCATCTGGAAGGATTCTTATGTATGATTTAGGTTTCTATTTTAATGTATGATTTAGAATGTATTTTTATGTGTGATTTAGGTTTCTGTTTTAATTTGACACCACTGACAAACCACTGACACAGAGAATCTTCTTTTTTCTGAGGGGGAAGGCAAGGCAATTGGGTTTAAGTAACTTGCCCAAGATCACACAGCTAGTAAATATGCCAAGTACCTGAGGTCAGATTTGAACTCAGGTCCTCCTGACTCCAGGACCGGTGCCCTATTCAGCAATCGGGGTTAAGTAACTTGCTCAAGGTTACACGGCCAGTTATTACTGGGTGTGGTGCTAAGTGTCTGAGCCTGGGATTCGATCCCCAGGTCATCCCGACACTGGAGCCGGTGCTCTTACTCGCTGTGCTACCTGACCGCCCCTCAGAATATCTTCTTTAACTGACTCACACTGAAATTTGAACAATAGAGTCTTGTGATTCTGTTCTGTACAACTTGTTCCATCCAAACTGGAGCAATGGGTGAGCCATCCAAACAATGAGCAATATCAAAAAAATTGCAGAAGAGTGAGAAAATGGGTTGTGTTACGTGAGAAGGCTATTGACCCACCTCAGTGGTGGAAAGTCAGAAATCATCATTCTGGCCATCAGCATGAGATACCCTGAATTGTCCATTTGCTTGGTCCCACTTTGGGCCAGTGGCATACACGTATGAGAGTGGACCTGAGGTTAAGGTAGCTTGTGGCTGGGATTAGGAGCCAGTCTTAGCCAGGATTGGGGGTGAGGGCCCCTCTATGGGCTAAGACTTTCACAATCTTGTCTGCCCTATCCTGGACTGATTTGCTTTATAAGTATCCTTCCTAAAATGCAGCATTTGGAACTGAACATGTTTTAGATCAAGGGTGGAGAACCTGTGGCCTTGAGGCCACATGTGGCCTTCTAGGTCCTTGGGTTCTGTCTTTTGACTGAGTCCAAGTTTTACAGAACAAATCCTCTTAATAAGGGCATTTGTTCTGTAAAGTTTGGATTAAGTTAAAGGGTCTCACTAAAGGACTTAGAGGGTCACATGTAGCTTTGAGGTTGCAGGCTCCCCACCCTTGTTCTAGATGTTTTGTTGTTGTTTTGGGTTTTTTTTTTTACCAGAATAGAATGTAATGGGACTAACAGTGCCCTTGTTAAAGAGACTTTCATTTTTTTTCTTTTTTTGAGGAAGGGAAGGCAAAGCAATTGAGGTTAAGTGACTTGCCCAAGGTCACACAGTATATGTCTGAGGTCTCATTTGAACTCAGGTCCTCCTGACTCCAGGGCCAGTGCTCTATTCACTGTGCCACCTAGCTACCCTGAAGGAGAGTTTCTTAACATAGACTATGATGGGATTCATTGTTAGAGCCACTATATACTACTTATGATTCATACTGAGTCTAGAACCCCCAGATCTTTTCCTATAAGAATTGTGGTCTCTCACACACACAAAAAAACTAGCTGTGTGACTTTGGGAAAAGTCACTTAACCCCAACTGCCCTGCCTTCCCCTCTCCAAAAAGCAAAAAAAAGAACTAAGGTCTCATTCCTTCACCAGCCTGTCCTTAGATAATTGATGTTTTAAACCAAAGGTTAGGATGTCGGTGTAGTTTAGCAAAAAGCACCCTAGTCTGGGAATCAGAGGAGTTGGGTTCAAATCCCACCTCTGACATTTTCTACCCATGTGACCTTGGGCAAGTCCCTCAACCTCTGTGGGACTCAGTTTACTCATCTATAAAATGAAGGAGTTAAACAAGACTGCATCTTAGGAACCCTCCAAATTTAAAACAATGATCCTATGACTTTGTGTTTAGCCCAGAGCTGTGTTGGTGTTGGAGGCAGCTTGAACAGAATCCCAAGACTCCATTGTTCAAATTTCAGTGTGATCATTTACCCCTTAGAAACTGGCAAACTATTAATCAGGGCTTGATTAATTATTAATTGTCCAGACTTAAGAAATGAGAGAGAAGATGTTAATAGTGCAGGTTAAAATTTAAAAGTGTGTTCTGTATACTTTTTTGGAGAGGTGAGCCGATTGTTAAACATTTTACCAGCATACCTCTGAATTCTAGCCCAATGAAAATTTATATTAAAGAGTCAATGTAGTGTGGGGGTGGGGGGGAGGGGGTAGATAGATCACTGATCTCAGAAACAAGGAAAGCCATGGTTGAGCCCTGCCTTGGAAGCATAGTAGTTTTGTAACCCTTCACATGCCACTTAATCTCTCAGTACCCAAATAACTAAGACTAAGACTGATGCTGATATGAATTAGTAAAGAGAGTTTTTTCCCCTAGACCAAAGAAATCACATGTGTGGCAAAAAATACAATTATTAGATTGAACAAATCATTCTGAATTCTCAAAGCCTTTTTGAATTCTTATTCTCTCATTTAATGTGCTAAGTGTTCCTCCCAACATCAAGTCATCTGGAAATTTGCTAAGCACAGTAAAAATTGACATTTACATGGCATTTCCCCTCTTGATCATATCAACCGTTTGAGGCAGGAAATAAAAGTATTATTATCTCAATTTTACATATAAGTAAATTATGTCTCAGAGAAGTAAAGTGACTTACCCATGGAGATGTAGCTAGAAAGTATTAGAGTTATAATCTGGACCCAAATCCTCCTGACTCTGACTCTAAGTCCAAAACTCTAGCCACTGCACCACACCATCTCTCAGCATAAGGGCTATGCTTTCATCCAAGCCACAGGGCCAAGGGTGGATCCCTGATGCACTCTACTAGAGACTTCATCAAGTAATTCATTAGCCTGCTGGCCAGAACTGCATTGAAGAGAAAGATCTGTTCCTTGTTTCCCATTGCAAGAGTTTGTAAGCACCCATACAGCAAGCCATGGTGATGCTTCTACCATCCAGAGAGAGTGGGGAGGGGGCTAATTTGATTTGAATATGTTTGATTTTAATTTTCTGGGAAATGGACTGTTTAAATCATTAAGTTAGTTTGAGAGCGTGCAGCAGTTGGTGGTCCTTCCTTCATCTCAATGGAAGAAACATCACAGGATGTTAAAATTATATCGTGTCAGATGATCTAATTTATCTCTTCAAGTACCCTTCCTTGGCGGTATAAAAGAGTGCCAACGTGCTGGATTTATAGCAGGACCATGCAGTATGGCTCGGTTTGGGACTAGCAATTATATTACTGATGGGAACGAAAGATTAAGAAGAGATTCCTCATCAAGCTGCATCCACAGCGGAATGTTCTATGCCAACCATCCATCTTTCTTCGTTGAACCACTTCTTGGGATGTGATTTATCACTCAGAAACAAGAATTTATGGAAAACTATCTCAGAATATCAAAGGGTCTTAGGATTTCAGAGCCAAGAGGAGCTTCAGAGATCAACTCATTCCTGCTCGGTATATAAACCTGCTATGAAGCAATAAAATAGTAATAATTATTTTCATTGCTATTGTTATTCATATTTATATAACTGTTCAAGGGTTATAAAGTGCTTTTCTTGAAACAAGCTTCTCTCCCTTTTTTATCTCATTAGCTCCCATGGATTCAGCTACAATTAGATATAGCTAGGTAGAGTCATGGCGAGAGTCCTGAATTTGGAGTCAGGAAGGCTTGACTTTGAATCCTGCCTTCACTAGCTGTGTGACCCTGGCCAAGTCACTTAACCTCTTTCAACTTCAGCTTCCTCCTCTGTAAAATGGGGATAATAATAGACACTACTATACTACTTCACACAGTTATTGTAAGGATCAAATGAGATAATATTTGCTAATCACTTCACAAACTTTAGTTTGCTATATGAATGTTATCCATCTATCTATCTACCTATCTATCTATCTATCTATCATCATCATCATCATCATTTTTATGACTCTTCAGTAAATGCCAGATCTATATTCCAGCCCTGATCTCACTCCTGAAGCCCATGCTATCATCTCCCCTTACAAGCTAGACATCTCTACCTGCAGGCACCATAAGCCTCTCAAATTCAACATCCAAAATAGAACTCATTATCTTTCTCCTTAATCTTATCCCTCTTTCTAACTTCCTACTTTATTCAAACGAGCTGTAATTCTACTTGGTACCTAGGTTCCCAAACTCAGAGCTAGTCTGATTATTTTCCTTTCTCTCACTTCCCATACAAATTAATTGCCACCTGCAGCCCTCATCTGTTCTGACCCTTGGCCCACTGCATCATTTTTAAGCAGGGCTAAGGATGCTTGCATCACTTGAATGAGGATAGAATCATCAACTATTGTTCTTTTGGCAAGATGGCAAATAACAGCTTTGTCATCTGCTTTGCTAGTGATCCTATAGGTCCATCAGGTCTTGCCATCTGCCCTTCCACCTTGCCCTCTAGACCTGCCACTGATCACTAAGGACCACTGGGTCTGCCTTTCAGCTGAATGCTCCAAATAGAATATGAGATCTGAGAGCAGGCACTGTCTTCACCGACTTGTTTTCTAATTTATATCCCAGGGCTTTGTGCAGTATTTGTCCAACAGTAAGTACTTAAATGTTTCATCATTCTATTTTCCATCACCAAGAACAGGACTCATCACTCCTCTCCTCAATAACTCTTGTGGCTCCCTCTTGCTTCTGGGATAAAATTCAAACTCCTCAGTTGATCTTTAACACCTTTCACACTCTGACTGTAACCTATTTTTCCAGGTTGACCACACATACGTCTCCTTTGTTCACTCAACCTTCCAACCAAAACCTCCTTGCACATGGTATTCTCTCTCTCTTATGTCCATTCCTTTGTACAGGCAAGCCTGCATTCTTCCCCCTGGTTCTCTTCAAGGTTCAGTACAAGCACCACCTCCTCCAGAAAACCCTTCCTGATTCCCTGGTTGTGAATGCACCTTTGAATTACTTTGCATTTATTTAAATGTGCTTATCTGTGTATGTGTTGTTTTTTTCCTACTGAATATAAGTTCTTTGAAGGCAGGCAAGGTCTTATTTTTGCCTCTGTATCAATGGCACCTAGACAGTGCATGACATAGCAGATATTTAGTAAATTATGACTGACTGACTGATGGATTGAAGGGATTCAAAGGATAGGGTGGCATTTCAGGCATCATTATTTCCTATTATGGAAAATAGTTGGGTCAGAAGAATGGGGTCATACCTTACATCATGGGATAAGGACAATAGCTTATCAAGAGGCTATCCCTGAACCAAGACCCAGTGAAATGAGGAGACTTTCTCAAGATCACACAACAAGCAGAGGGCAGAATCCACATCTCTTAACACCCTAGCTTGTCTTTCCAGAATGCAAAGGTCCAGGAATAATCGCAGAGTCTTTGTCTCCTTGGGTAAGATAGGAAGGGGTCTCTGGTTCACCCAGTGATCTTTTTTCCTGCTTCCTCCTTGCCTGCTAGAGACAGACTTCTATCTATCCTTACTCTGGAAGCCAAGTCTAACAGGACTTGGTGGAGGAGATGGCTAAGGGGGGAGGTGTAGAATCCACAGCTGCTCATGGGGACAATAGCAGTCACATGGAGAATGAATTGAGCTGGGGTTGTGTGCTTCACAGGCAGCTCAGAATTTAAAAACAAAGGCATGAGAAGCATTTTTTAAATCTTGCAACGGCTTTGGAGGAGATGGTATTGATTGGACACAATACCTTCAAATGAGCCCCCAGGAAACCTGATGTAGCTGAAAAACAGAGGACAAAAACCATTTCCAAACCCTTCAATTATACTCCTCAACTCCCTCCCAGCTGTTTGGAAGGAGGAAGGGGGAAACAAGTAGCACATCAGTATTTGGAAGCAGGTGTCCTTGAGGTCTGATCTATCTGAATGGACTTGTATAGAGCAATAACGAACATCTTTTGTACAACGACAAACCTTTTAAAAATATATCCTTCCCCCCTCCTAAAAAAATCATCATTTTAAGAAAAGTCCATTAGGGATGGGGAATACAGAGACACCAGAGCATACTATGACAGCTCAATGGGAGACAGGGTGCTCACCTGGGATGTAACTGCCCAGGATTGGAAGTCTTCCTCATTTGGCAGTTTCCAATTGCATCATTATTCTTGCTAACTAGGTGTTAAAACCAGTTGTTTCTGTGCTGCTTAAAAAGAATAGAAAGTGCTGTCAGTACCCTCTAAATTTCAACCCTGGGATAAAGCCCCAATTGTCCTTGCCTACTTATGGAATTGGCCTTGGAAAAGCCAAGTCCCAATAGCCAAATCTTGAAGAGGGAGTTTCAGAACTGCCAACAATTCAAACACTCTTATTCTTCAAACCAGGGGCCAGAGTTAATTGCTTTGTAATGGAGAGTGGGTTGGAGTATGAAAACAGTCTACAATTTGGATAGCTCTTCAATGTCCACAAGCCCAGATTTGATTACTTTTTTTTTAAATCACTAAATTAAATTGCTTCTCTCACTTGTCTCATTACATTAAATTTCTTTAAATCTTAATAGACTTTAGTGCCATTCTGGAAGTGTGGGCAACAGATAACTTGGTGTACCTATAATGGTGCCCCAGCTCAGAGAAAATGGAGAAATAGAGACCAGGATGGAGAAGGTTTACCAAAACACCTCCACATTAGAAGGAACCTCAGGGACTACCTAGTTCAACTCAAACTTAGACATAGGATCATGGGAATACAAATTTAGAGCTATTAGGACCCTTAGAATTCATCTAGCTCAACCTATTCATTTTAACAAAGAGGAAAATTGAGATACAGAGAAGTTAAATTGGTAATACTCTCCCCTCTTGAATTTTTTTAACCTCGTATATAGAGACCCAGAAGTCTCAGTTGCACTAAGATTTTTGAGACACTCGGTATACTTTATATATACTAACTTTTATAACTTGAGAGAACATAAGCTCATTGAGTGTATGGATTATTTAATTTTTTGTCTTTATAGCACTAGTACCTAATACAGTGCCTGGCACATAGTAAGAGTTTAATGAATGCTTGTTGTCTACCTTAGTGTCAGTCACCACATAGGAAATGAGTAGCAGAGTAGGTATTTGAAGCCAAGTCCTCTAATCCCAAGTCTAACATTCTGTTCACTACCCCATATTTTCTGTCCACAACATCCTTGATGAGTGGTTGGGGCTCCTTGTCTTTGTTTGAAGACCCTTGGTAAGTGGAAATTTATTATTTCACAAGGCAGCCCATGTCACCTTGGGACATCATTCTTCAGAAGTTTGCTTGTTTTTACTCTTTATAATTCCTAGCCACTGTTCCTAGTGTCACCTTCTGCAGTCAACCAGAAGTCTAAAGCAGATTTAACCCTCTCCCGGATCACTAAACTCTGCTCTCCAGCCCCTTGCCTCACCATCCCTCTGCCACTCTCAACCTCTGAACACTCATCCTCTAATAATCCACTCCCATCAATTTCTCTGCAGGAAGCCTACAGGGTGGCACAATGGAAAGGGCACTGACTCTTCTGGAGTCTGAGAACCTGAGTTCAAATCTTGCTCTGACACTGACTACTTGTGTGACCTTAAGCAGGTCATGTTACCTCCCTGAGTCTGTTTCCTCATCCACAAGATGGAGGAGTAGGCCCTTAATAAATGCCTATTGAATGATTTTTTTTGTAATACAGACAGAATTTTTTTAAAAGAGAGAGGTGAGGAAGATGTATATTTTTTTCAAGGAAATGTATATATGTATATATATATATATATATTCAAGGAAATGTACTTGTGCAAATATTCAGAGGTGGGAGATGTAATGTATGAGGAGCAATAGTTTGGAGGAGATTTTTGCTAAGATATAGGCTAAATTTACTCTGAAGTTCCTTCTAAATGTAATTCTTTTTTTTATTTTTAAACACAATCATATCATTCTTTAAAATTTTTAAATAGCTTTTTACTCACTTGTTGGTTGGTTTTTGTCCTTTGTTCTTGAAGAGACATCACTATGTTAGAGTCAGATTTCATTGTGTCTGACTGTGACTGATCAGAGCAATCCAAGCTCGGAATGCTCTACCACAAAGAGTCCATGTGAACATTTGGGGTGGATTCTCCAAATTTATGCATCCTGTGTTTCCTTTGAGCTGTTTCAATTCTGCTTTGCTCATAGAGCATGGCACCTTCTCTGATGTGGGCACGCCATGCTAAGCGGTGCTGTGCCACTGTCTCCCATGTCACACAATTAGTTCCAAAGTTCTTGAGAGAGACCTTGCGAGTTTCCTTGTATTAATTCTTTGGACCACCATGTGAACTCTTGCTCTGTGTGAGGTCTCCATAAAATAGTCTTTTTGGCAAGTGTATGTTTTGCATTCGAACAATGTGACCGGTCCATCAGAGTTGTACTCTCTGAAGAAGAATTTGAATGCTTGGCAGTTTAGTTCAAGTAAAGACCTCAGTGTCTGCTACCTTATCCTGCCAAGTGATCTTCAGAATCTTGCTAAGACAATTCAAATGGAATCGATTCAGTTTCCTGGCATGGCGCTGGTAGACTGTCCAGGTTTCACAGGCATACAACAATGATGTCAGCACAATGGCTCTGTAGACCTTCAGTTTGGTAGACAATCTAATGTCTCTTCTCTCCCACACTTTCCTTTGGAGCCTCCCAAACACTGAACTAGCTCTGGCAATGTGTGTTAACCTCATTATCGATGGGTACATCCCTGGAAAATGAACTACCAAGCTGAACTTATACACAGCATCCAAAACTTCTCCATTTGCAGTAACCAATGGTTCCATGTGTGGATGGTGTGTTGGTGGCTGATGGAGCACCTGTGTTTTCTTGGTGTTAATTGTTAGGTCAAAATTAGCACAAGCAACAGAAAATTGATCCATGCTTCATTACATCTCAGCTTCAGAGGCTGCACTGAGTACACAATCATCTGAAACAGAAAATCATGATCCAACATTCCCTCCACTTTGGTCTTGGCTTGTAGCCTTTTCCAATTGAAGAATTTACCATCAGTGCCATAGCTGACCTTGATGCTGTGTTCATCCTCATTGAAATCATTCAACAACATAGCTGAAAAAATCATGCTAAAAAACATGGGAGCAAGCACACAGTCTTTTGTCACTCCTTTAGTGACTGGGAAGGCTGAGAGCATTGTCCGTTATCTAGAACCCAGGCAAGCATGCCATCGTGAAATTGACATGCAATTCTGATGAACTTCTCTGGGCAACAAAATTTTAATATAATTTTCCATAAACCTTCATGACTAACAGTATCAAAGACCTTGGTCAGATCTATAAACGTCGTGTACAGAACTCTGTTCTGTTCCTGGCACTTTTCCTGGAGTTGTTGAGCAGCAAACACCATATTGACTGTTCCTCAGCCCTTTCTGAAGCCACACTGGCTCTGACTACCTCCTTTAAGTCAAAAGTAACTCTATCCAGTAGGCATCTCTATCCAGTAGAAATGCCTTGTAATTAATAAAGGTTAGTTAGTGTAGTGTTCCTAACTACAGATCTATCCCAATATCTACTTGGTTACATGTTTTAGAATAAATTCCCTCAAATGATTAGTATTTGCTTTCCCTTATCTGTTACTGGCATATGTTGGGGGTGAGCATAGGGGTGGGGTGAAAAGGGCTCATCTGTCTGGAATGCTTGAGAGATGGGCAGTCCTCAGACACATTCTCTTTCAAGGTGAATCAAAGTCCTTAGATAGGGACCCACTTCCACAACTCTATGGCAATATCAGGAATCTCATTTCAGTCAAGCCCCAGTAGAGGGACATGCAGAGATTTCATTAAGATAGTACCAAGCCTCAGGGATCTTCTTCCAAGATATTTACTTCAGCATGTCAAGAATCTATGGTATAAGGCTGTGCAACCTTCACCAACACAATAACAAACTCTGAACATTATGCCAGACATGTCTGCTTGAATTTGCTTTACTTCCTATACCCCACCCACCCCTCCAAAATCATCCCCTATTGTCTAATGACCTGGATTTCAACAGGAATAAGTGAGCTCCCTCCAACCCTGGAATTTGAAGATTGGAAGTATTCCCCACTTCTGCTGCATCTCCATCTGATTGGAGGGGAAGACCCTTAACGTTCAAGATGAACAGCAACAACTTCTGATTGATAGCCTCCTCCCATCACTTCCATTTAAGCCATGTCTCATTCCTCTCTGGATTGTACTCCGGACTTCCTCTACTATGCCCTTGTGCAAGATACCATTATCCCCCCTTCTCCAATCTTCAGCTCCCTTTCATGTGTGACTTTCCCCATTAGAATGCTAGCAATTCCTTGCAACACAAAGGACAACCATCACCACCACCACCACTACCATAAGAGTGTGAGCAAGCTCTTTCCTTTGGCTCTGTAGTGAAGCTATCTATCTTTACATTTGCCCAACTAAGTCAATCACCCTCTTTTCTGGCTACATCCAGGGGTGAAGGACTTATTTACTCACTGAGGTGATGCCATAAAGTAAAGCCTGGGAAGAGCCCAAAACTACCTTCTCCTCTCTTTAGGTCAATGTGCCCAAGAAATAGGTGAAATAGGTTGAGGTTTAGATCTTGTTTCCTTTATCCTTTTTTGTTCCAGGTGCAGAGGGAAGAGTTGGGATCTTGGAGCTCCATATTACAGACTGTATATTGCAATGAGTTGATCAGGGAAGCCGTGAGAACTCTTGAGTCCTTAAGAACTCCCCCTCCCCCCAGAGGCTAGTGGGAGATATGGGCAGGGAGGCTTTGGACTTGGAACTTGGTGAACTAAGACCATTTAGGAACTGAGCTAAGCTATTGGACTAAGAGTTCGAGACTTGGAGTCATGGAAACCTGAATTCAAATCCTGACACAGACCCTCCCTAGATGCATGACTCTGTATGTCCTAACCTTTCTCCCCTCCCCAGAAGCTGAGGTAATGTAGTGAAGGATGATTTCCACCACCACTGCCACAGTTGTTGGGGAGTAGGGGATGATGTCTGCACCTGTGAAGAAAATATTACTCTCAAAAAGCTAATCTGATTGTCATAATGGAACTGCAGTGCTTGGAGCTATGAATTTGAAGAACATAATAGGCAGGGGCTTGAGCCAATTCAGAGGTGAGAGACCCAGCCTCCCAAGCTCTTTTGAGTACCATAGAATCCTGAGTGAAGAGTGAAATGTAGCACACCTGGCCTTCAGGCAGTGGGGGCCAAAGAATCACTATCACGCTAAGGGAACACTTCAATATTTGCAGATATGTCATCTAGAAGAGTGATTGTTTCTTCTTGCCTCCAGAGAGCAGACTGAGAAGTAATGAATGGAAGTCATACAGAGGTAGATTTTATAAACTCTAATACAGTGAAATACTTCCTAGCCATGAGAGCTATCCAAAAATGGAATGGGCTAATTCAGGAGGTACAAAAGCTAGACAACCACTTTTTAAGTCCATAAAACACTTCATGAATGTTAAATCTTATAACAACCCCGGGAGGCAGGTGCTGCTATTATCCCCATTTTACAGATAAGGAAATTGAGGTATATATAGGTTAAATTATTTGTCCAGGGTCACACAATTAGCAAGTCTAAGGTAGGATTTTAACTCAGGTCTTCATGAATACAAGTCCTATGCTCTATCCACAGCACTGTTTAACTCTCTCCTGTGGTTCCAAGAAGCTGCATCATGCATAGTGGCCACACTGCAGTAAACCCTTTTGGCAGATGGGCTAAGCCACTTTGTCTCTCAAACCCATCCATGAGTTGGGCGGGGGAAAGTGTCTACCACAAGCATGTGAGGACTTTCCCCAATGGAATGGACAGATGAGAACAAGTTTGTTCCAATGGCCAAGAAGGCAGCTGAAGCAGGCACTATGGGGTGCTTAGAGCTTGGTCAGATGTGGAAAAAGCTAAGGTCATCTATTGTATCCCAGGTCATTGCCCATCATCCTGATTTTTGTCCTGCCCCTGGACTTGGATGACTTTGGAAGAGAGAGTGAAGCTGACAGCTTTGTGCATCTCTGCCTTACTTAAATCCACTTTATGCAAGAGTCAAGACATAACCTATCACATCAAAAATGAAGCTTAAGCAACAGTAGTTTGGTACAAAGTAGAAGGTATTTCTGGTCAGGCACAAGTTGAAGAAGATGCACTCTGAAGTCCCTTCCTGCATTGCCATTCCATGATTCTGTATCACTCCCAGATGAACCTCTATAAATTTGGCCAGGCTAGTCCACAAGTGGCAAACTCAGACCTTGCCCAAAGCTGTAGTCAAAACCATTTCAGCTTGATAGGACCTGCCAAAACTTAAGTTCAACTGATTACCATGTGAGAACTCAAGATCATTCTACTTTCAAGATAATTCAAAGGGAATGAACTAGCAGTATAAGATGTTTCAGCCATGTGTAGATGGTTTGGGGTTTGGGGGTTTTTTGGCGGGGTTGGTTTGGTTGTTTTTATTTTGGTGAGGCAATTGGGGTTAAATGACTTGCCCAGGGTCACACAACTAGCAACTTTCAAGTGTCTGAGGCCAAATTTGAACCCAGGTCCTCCTGACTCCAGGGCCAGGACTCTATCCACTGTGTCACCTAGCTG
>NW_027185588.1:840234-875831 GCF_028583685.1 Petaurus breviceps papuanus
AAAAAAAAAAAGAACAGTGATCTCACTGGACATAAGGTACACCACTGACCATCATGAGTTCCAGGCTACTCCAAGAAGATTAGATTTCAGGTAACATATATAAGAATCTTAAAAGGAAAAGATATCTTTTGAAAAGGGACAGGATCAAAGTAGAGAATAGAACAAGTGGGAGGTGGGATAGGAGGGAAGGAAAAATAGTCAGTCTTTTACAATACATCTACTATGTTATTGTTTTGCATTAGCCACACATGTACAACCTATACTGAACTGCTTGTCCCCCCAGTGGGGGTGGCTGGCAGGGGGGGGGAAGGGAATGAATCTGGAATTGAAAGTTTTAAAATCAAATATTCAAATATATATATATATACTATTATTAATACCATCTTACATGTAATTAAGAAAAAAGATATACAGGCACTGAGGCATAGAGATCCACTGGAAAAGTTGAAACGGGTATGGGAGAAAATATGGGAGAGAGCAGATTGGAGGTGGGGATATCCTGTGGGACTGCTGTTTTGGGGGGATGGGTGGGGGAAAAACGGGGAGAAAATTTGTAACTCAAAATTTGGCGGAAACGAACGATGTAAATCAGCAGTTAATAAAGCATTTAAATTTAAAAAAAAAAAAAAAGGAAAAGATATCTTAAAATACAGTTCTAGGTTAACATTCCAGAATTCTGTGACCAAGTCACTTCCATTTCTCCTGGATCACTCCCTTCTCTCCTAAAGTTAAACAAAGGTACTTTATTCTCCATGAACAACTTAATCCTTTCTCAGTGTAGGAGGGTGGGTTCATTACTAGCTTGCCAATCACTTCTGGTTGGCAGGCAAAGAAGAGACTACCCTTAGGGAGACCAATTGTAAAAACATTTCAATAGAGGGAAGGTAATGACATGAACTAGAATTTAATTTGCTTATAGAATTAAATGAGAGTATCACCTTTGATCTATTTACCTAAGAAAAACCTTTTTTATTCTTTTGTCTTGATCTATCATCCACCTTTCCAAGGGGATTTTCCCAAGTTTGGAAGGGGCTTCAGGAAGAAATATTATTTCCTAATATGTCTAGAGAATCTAAGAAGCAAGTTTTTATACTTGCTTCCACAAGTACTTTCTATGACATTCAGCAGCATTGCATGTAGCTAGCTGGTGTTTAAGAAACATCTGTGGAATTTAATTAGCATCTAAGCCACCTCAGGACTTTTCTTTCTGGGACTCTGAGAATTGATTAACTCTAGGGCAAGAAGGCTGGGTAGGAATAATATTCAAGGAGAACTGGAAAAAGAAAGATTCCTTATTCAATCAAGGTATTGTTAAAAGGAAGCTCCCAGAATTTTGAAAATGGGCAGAAGGGAGGGTCCCTTGATTCAAACAGAGAAGTGGAAACAAATGGTGAACTTGGCATCCTGAAGGGATTCTTTCCCTTGTGTCTCTCAAGGTGTAATAAAGAATTTCACTAGTATAAAGCATTTCCAAGCAATGTATGCTCAGGAGGGAGCATGCCTCACTTGGGGACATTTATGGTTTTGTCCAAGGGGAGACACAAAGGCAATGGATTCAAGAGGATGCCCATGTTAGTGATAATTGTGATAATAAATGTGATGATGATCATGATGGTGATGGTGATAATACACACACGTACACACACATATGCATGGAGAAGATATTGCTTTTTGGCTAGCTAAAGTTAGAACTTGGAGGGTTGCTGACAGAGATTGATAAAGCAAGAATGGGGGTCAGGTGGGTGGAGAACAATGAGAACTCCTTCCTTTTCCTTTTCTTCTGGCTCAAATTCGTTCTGCCAATTTGTAAGAGATATAAAGAATTCCTAACCCTAAATCAGATTGTTACCTAGGTCAAAGGACTGTGATATCAACTGTTAAAAAATTATTTATCTTTAAAGAAAAATCTTTATCTTTATCTTAGCATTGGAGGACTCTATCTGGCTTTTGTTACTGGAAATACAATGGCTCATAGCCTCTGGTTATCACCAAAACACTATTAGCCCCGCCCTTACCAAGGAGAGGCTTGTGAGTCACTCTATCTTAGTAAATTAGAACTAAGATAGAAATCAGGTGGCTCTAAAGAGATGAAAACCAGAGACAATGATAGTAAGGACCTATGCCTAGCAGTGGTCAGAAAACCTATGGAATGAGAGAGTTTTGATACCCACTGAGAGAATAGCAGAGACATAGCACTTAGTAGGGAATAACAGAAACGTGATATGATTCCTGGTGCAGGCTCCACAGAGAATGGTGCCCTACAGAAAGACAGCCCAAAGAGAAAATGATGATGACAAAACCAGAAGACAACAGTGTCTCTGAGGAAACAGAGGCATGAATTTCCCCTCTAAGCAATGAAAGTGCTAGAGATTGTATGTATATGTATACGTGTGTATATATTTATTTATATGAAAATGTATACATATATCTGTGTATATAATATATACATACATGTGTGTGTGCATATGTGTGCATATATATTTATTTCCCCTCCTATGTGATTGACTCCATTTTTATCCATATTCATATCTACTCTTCCCATTAATGGTATATGTGTTTGTGGAAGAGTGTTTTCCAGGGTTGGCTTTTTACAGGGAAAAGGGGTATAGAAATGGGCATGGGATATATTTTCCATTGAGACATGTAACATTGGAAGAGTACTGATTCTGGAGTCAGAGTTCCTGGATTCAAATTCTACCTCCAACCTCTAAAAGGTGTGTGACCTTGAGCAAGTCACCTAATCTCCCAGTAATTCCATTTCCCCGTCTGTAAAATGAGGAATTTGGTCTAGATGGTCTGTAAGGTCCCTTCTGGCTTTAGAGTTGTGATCCCATGACCCTATGCTACTTTTCTTCCTAGAGCACTGGACAAGAGGGAGAGAGAACAGTTAGAAAAGGTTAAATGTGTTTTCTCAGGAGTTTGGGTCCTTTGGGTTTTACTTAATCTTAGGTTTTTACCTCTGTGCTTGGGAAGAAGTAATAATGATGATGACAGCTACGATTTATATAACATTTACTCAAGTCACACAAGTTTTATGTGTCAGAGGTAAGACTTGAACCCAGAACCTCCTGACTTGTAAGCCATCCACTACTCCACACTGCCTCTCAATGATGATGAGGATGTTGAAGTCATTTTCCATTCTCTGAATCTCAGTTTCCTCATCCATAAAATGAGATGGTTGGATTAGGTGAGCTCTAAGATCACATCTGGCCCTAAATCTGTCCATATAGCACTGTGCTTGGCATATAATAAGAATGTATTCATTCTTTCTTCATGATCCTCCAATGGGGCATAGAGCTAAGCACACAGTGGATGCTGGGTCAGTACTTGTTCATTAAGGGACTGATTGATCATTCACTGGTGCCAACACTGGTCCCACCTCAGGTCTGGGCCCTTCTTTAGTCCTTTTGGACTTAAACCTCTCTTTGCCTCAGTTTCCTCAACTGTAAAATTGGGGATAATAATAGCACCTACCTCCCAAGGTTGTTTCAAGGAAAAAACTAAATAATATTTGTAAAAAAACAAAAACAAGACATTTAGCACACTATCTGGCACATAGTAGGTGCTTATTTCCTCCCTTCCTCCACCTACTTCGGGAGCATCCTCAGGAAGAATGTCATTCCTTGTGACCTTGTCCTGGGACCTGCCTGACCCCTCCAGCAAAGCTGCTCGAATTATGAAACTGCTACATCTTAAAATCCAAATTACAACTGACATGTTTGTCACAAGGACCGTATCATCCCCCAATTTGCAGTGGCTGAAATAGACACCTTAGGGACCCAAAAACGCTCTGTGGTGTTAACACATCTGCCTGCTTTTCATCTGATGCTTGGTGGGCAGGATGTCAGCGGATGTCTGGTGTCACACAGTAACACTGACATTAATAACGCCTGCAGACAAGACATATCATCTCCAGTAATTGGCAGATTCCCACATCAGTGGGCATTTTTTTTACAGGAACAGTGATGCCCTTTAAAGACCCCAATCACTGAAAAATTCAACTCCTCTAATGAGAAATGACCATTTCTGGTCCATCTCTGCCTCCCTGTGAAACAAGAGCCAGTCTCCAGGTAAGCTCAGTCACAGAAAGCTGCTACCTTCCCTGGAGATGCAGCGCTAATAAACATCAATAACAGATTCACTGTTAGACAGAGAGGAAAAGGGTCCTTTTAAATTCAATTCCATGGTATCCAAGAAACATTTACTAAGCAACACCTATGGTGTTCAAGGTCCTGCACTATTTTTAATTATATATATATATATATATATATATATATATATATATATATATATATAAATAATTATAAGGTTTCCAACTTTGGGACACAAGTCCTAGAATGTCAGAGCTGGAAACATCAGGCCTGTCATTCTATAGATAAGGATGATGAAACCAAAGAACTGACTGCATGAGATCATACAGCAAGGACTAAAACCCAGGTCTCCAGACTCCATTGTACTATGCTGTCTCCATCTGTGGGTCTCATGTTCTCTCTGTAAATTTGAGAGAGAATGAATGAATGAGTGAGTAAAAAGGTATTTTTGTGCTAATATTGTGCTGAGCATTGTGCTAAGTACTGGGAAAACCAAAGTAAACAAGCAAGAAAATCCTTCCCTTTGGGAACTTACATTCTAATAGTAGAAGACAAGGCATATCAGGCAGAGGGGAGTATTTTTGGATAAGGAAGTTAGAGGAAACGGTGATTGGCACCACAGGACAATTAACTGACCCTCCTTCCCAAGAATGACTGTGTTGATTTGAATTCTATCCTTAAAAGATACAGTTGGAAAGTGAAGGAATGAGGGGAGAAAGAAGAAGAAATTACCTATGACATCATGGCATGGAGATGGGCAGGGAGTGGTGTGATGAGTCTGAACGAGATAATGTGAATGTGGGAAAAGTAAAGAATTATGGGATCATGCATTCACGTTATATTAGTGTTTCTACTATCTAAAAGATAGGTCCTAAT
Organism: Petaurus breviceps papuanus; assembly: GCF_028583685.1. Classification (NCBI taxonomy): domain Eukaryota; kingdom Metazoa; phylum Chordata; class Mammalia; order Diprotodontia; family Petauridae; genus Petaurus; species Petaurus breviceps. The sequence goes on from NW_027185588.1 coordinate 845,202, forward strand.
CCCAGGAACACTTGACTTAAAATCTGACCTCTGGGGTGGCTAGGTGGCACAGTGAATAAAGTACTGGCCCTGGAGTCAGAAGGACCTGAGTTCAAATCCAACCTCAGACACTTAACGCTTACTAGCCATGTGACCTTAGGCAAGTCACTTACGCACAATTGCCCTGACTTCCCCCCTCCAAAAAGCAAAAAAAAAAAATCAGACCTCAGATACTTCTTCCTAGTTGTATGAACCTGAGCAAGTCACTAGAATTCAGTCTGCCTCAGTTTCTTCAAATGCAAATTGGAGGTAATAATAACATTCACCTCACAAGGTTGTGAGGATTGAACGAGATAATATTTGTGAAGATATTAGCACAGTGCTTGACACATAGTAGGCATTTAATAAATACTTATTCCCTCTCCCTTCCCCCTCTCTTCCTAAAAGATTTGTAGCAGGAAAAGTCTTTGGGCCTTAAGATAAAAGAACCCAGCAAAGCTGACTCCTTCTTTGATAAAGAACAAGATCTCCAGCTGGGAGCAGAAAGGAACTCTACAATCACCTATCTGTGCCATATATATAGTATAGCCACTCTTGGCAGTAGCCAGAAGCAGTGATGGATGCAACAGAACAATAATGAACAGTTACTGCCACATGAGAACAGAAGAAAGCAATGTTCAGTAGACTCTATTTGCTTAGCCCAACTTTATGGGGGAAATATTTTATTGCTACTCTTCTTATAATGTTATTTAACTAAGTGACTGATTTTAGTTAGCTGTATCCTCTGACTGATTAGTGAAGGTAAACACACTGGTGGTGGCTCACAAGCTATGATTCAGTGTAGATGTAGACCCACATACTACTTTGAACCCGGGATAGCCTCATCTGGGGGGACTCGCCATTGAATGAGGAGTGATTCCATGAGATATGATACATTGCTTCTCAAAAGTGAAACAGAAACAAGACAACAGGTCTTGGAAATTATCCCTCCTAATTCTACTGCAACTTTGTCAAGCAAAATGAATCTATAAGTGAGCCCACTAGCTACTCCTTTCTCTATAGGGATACTAAACTGTAGAGAAGCATCTTGGTCCAGGGGGTGGCAGGCAGGGTAAAATTTCAAGGACTCTATTCTTCTTAGGCAAAGGTTTTCCTGGAACTTTCCCTTCCTTTGGAGGAAAGGGAAAGGCCTCATGCCCATTAATAAAATTCTAACTAGATTTACTGACCCTGAAGTTGGAAGAGGAAAACGTAGATCTGTGGGAAAGTTCCCATACACAATAAAATATTCAAAGAAGCATTTTTTGTATTAAAATAAATGGGATTGGGGGAGGGAAGTAATTTCTACTGGTTAAGGAATGTTGAACAAATTGTGATATATGACTGTGGGTACAGAGGATAGGGACTATATCTATGATTTCATTGATATAGGGAATTCCCACGTGAGGAAAGTCCCTTTACCAATACAAGCTGACACCTTCTCCACAACTTACAGTCTTAGAGAGCTGCCTAGAGTACTGAGAGTTTATCATGATATACTCAGATTCACACAACCAGTGTTAAAGGTAGGACTTCAATGCTTGTCGTCTTGACTTCAAAGTTAGTTTTCTATTCACCTCCCTATGCTTCCCTATATGAAAATAATAGAATATTATTGCATCATAGGGAATTAGAAGTATGAGGAAGAAAGGGGTGGCCCAATAGTGACACACTAGACCTGGAATAAGAAAAAACCTGAGTACAAATACAGCCTGAGACATTTCCCAGGTGTGACCAAGAGCAAGGCATTTAACCTCTGTCTGTCTCAATTTCCTCATCTGAAAAATGGAAATAATAATCATACCTACTTCCTATGGTGGTTGTAAGGGTCAAATGAGATGGTCTTAAAAAGATGCTTTGCAAACACAAGGCACTATATAAATGCTCGTTATTATTATTAAGTAAAACTGGGCAAAGAAAGTAGAAACAAGAGAATAATATGTGTAGTGACCACAATAATGGAGAGGAAAACAGTACTAAAGGATAAAAAAATTCAGATTATTGTAATGACCAATCATGATTTCAGGACTGAATGTCCAGTTGTTTTTTTCAGTCATATCTGACTTTTCATGACCCTTTTGGGGGTTTCCTGGCAAAGATACTGGAGTGATTTGCCATTTCCTTCTCCAACTTATTTTACAGATGAGGAAACTGAGTCCATCAGGATTAAGTTATTTGCCCAAGGTCACACAGCTAGTACATGTTTGAGGCCAGATTTGAACTCACGAAGAGGAGTCTTCCAGCTTCTGGGTCTTACACTATGGCGCCACCTAGCTGCCCTTCCAGGACTGATAATAATAGCTAGTAATAATTGGCTTTTATTAAGATTTTGTGTGATATTTGTAAGGCATTTAGCATGGCTTCTTACATATAAGGAACACTTCATAAATACTCGTTTCTTTCCTTTATTTTGTTCTCACCACAGTGCTGGGAGAGAGGTATGATCCCCATTTTAGACATGGAAAAAGAGACAAGCAGAGGGTGTGACCTTCCCAAGATCACACAGCTAGTAAGTGTTTGAGGCTGGATTTGAACTCAGTTCTTCCTGATACCATGTCCAATACTCTATCCACTGCACCACCTAGCTACCTTAGCAGCAGCTGGCTGTATGAAAATGAAATCAACTTTCTCTGGCTGACTAGGCAGTGAACAGCAGATGCAGAAGGTTGCATATATTGGCAGATGGTGTTGTGAAGTTGGTTTTCTCACTTACTTGGGTTTTTTTGTTGTTGTTGTCTCAAGAAAGGGTTTTGACTCTACGTCCTAAATGCTTGTGTGCTTGTTGGCCCCTGTAGATTAGTGTTTGTATGTCCTTACTGGGTCTCAGATTGGCCACAGGACCTTGAGTAGAAATACCTAGAAACCCTTTCCTAGTTCTTGCCCTCAAGGGATATAGGGGCATAAATTAAAAACTATTTTAAATCTGATGCTTTAATTTGATATCTGAAGAAACTGAAGCCAAGAGAAAGGGAAATTATTTTCCCAAGGTCATATTAAAGTAGTAACTGAGATTGGAAACCATTCCCTTGACTGAATCCATCACTATTTCTGGCACCCTGTGCCAGGAGAGAGGAATCCCATGCCTCATTCCACCATCTAAGACAAGGGACCTAGTCCAACCTTCTCGTTTTACAGAAGAGGAAACTGAGGCCATCCCAGGGAAATAGAATAACTTTCCAAAGGATCATAAAATCAGAGACCTGAAGATCATCCACCCCAGAGACCATTATTGGTCTCATTTTATAGTTAAAGAAACTGAGTCCCAGATGGTCTTCCTTGCCCAAGGATCCTAGATCAGAAAAGGACTTCAAAGACCATCTAGTCCAACCCCTTCATTTTATAGATCAATCAGTCCAAAAGCACTTATTCATCACCAGCTGTGTGCTAGATAGCATTGGGGATGTGGGACTTGCCCCCACAAGTTCTGGACAGATGAAGGGACCTGGCCGTGGTCACACAAGCCATCATTCCCTTGGTAGACAATGTGGTAGAGTGAAATGAATGCTGAATTCAGAGTCTAAGGATCTAAATATAAATTTTAGGTCTGTTACTACTGTCCATGGGACCCTTATGGACCTTAGTTTCTTCTTTTTAAAAGGAGGGGCAGCCAAGTGGCACAGCAGATAAAGCACTGGCCCTGGAGCCAGAAGGACCTGAGTTCAAATATAACTTCAGACACTTATTAGCTGTGTGATCCTGGGCAAGTCACTTAACCCCATTGCCTCCTTAAACAAACAAACAAATAAATAAATAAAAGGAAGGGGTTGGACTATAAGGCCTCCAAAGTCCTTTCCAGTTTGAACTCTGATTATTGGATATTTAGATATCACCTTGGCAGAACCTTCTAAAAACCATAGACAATTTTCCCCCTTCCCCCAAATAAGGAAAGGATAAAAGACATTTATTTTTCTCCTCTGAGTGAATCTCAGGACCACAGCACCTGACTCCCAGTAAAGTAGGTCAGGGCAAAACTTCTATGCCTTCTTCTGTTGTGAAAGTCTGAGCCACCATAACACCCATAGAACATTTGGGGAGATTCACATGTTCCCCCTTCCTCCCACAAGTGACTGTAGCACCTGCCATGGGGGAGGAGAAGGATCAGAGTAAGGTCCTGGATGGCTCTAAGCCTGGGGCCACTTTATATGCCCCCTCCTCATCTGAGTCCCACCTTCACTGTCCCATCCATGGCCCTCCCACCCCCTCCATTCCTGGGTGTTGTCCTTAAGAATTGTGGGTGCTTCAGCCCTTCCCTGCTATAAGGCCAGCTGCTGCCTAGTTTTCCAACTTTTACTTCCCAATCTCATATTTCCCCTTCCTTCAGGGCGTTCATAATCTCCTGAATGACTGAATAGCCCATTGTGCCAGCCAGGCCTAAGTGGGTTCCAGAAAGCATTTGAATTTATCAAGGTTTTATGCTGATACATTCCTAGGACCTCATGCAGACACCCACACTATACACCCACCATTCTCCCATTGAGTGGGAGCAGTAAGGTACAGAGTCTTCTGCAGGAAACACGTGCAATTATAAAATAAACTCCCCCAAAAAAAACCAACCCAGCAACTCCTGGAGATTTGCTTGCATTTGAATAAGTGGATTGAGTTCTTGAAATAATTTATTCATATGCAAACATCAATCAGTTCATTGATGTGTAGTTTAATAGAGAAAGTATGGTTTTGTAGTCAGGGGACCTGTGTTTAATTCCCAGCTCTCCCACTTATTAGTTGTGTGATCTTGGGTCAGTGTATTCACCTCTCTGGACCTCAGTTTCCTCATCTGTAAAATGAGGAGATTGAACACCATTACCTCAGAAGTCCTGCAGATCTAGGTAACACTTTGTCAGTCCTATCTCAAACAGCTCTTCTGTATACTCTTAGCTGCAGCCAAACTGGAAATGCAACTTCAAGGTCCCTACTTAGGAGTGTGCCGGGAAGTGTTTAACAACTGGTTTTCCAGGAGGAAAAAAAATGTGCAGGACACACTTTGAAGTTCAGTCTGCACTATTAACATTTTCTCCATCACTTTCTTAAGACTAGACAATCAACAAAACAATAAACTAACCCTAATCTGTAGCAATTGCTGATTTCTAAGGTGTGAATGCTTCCCCTAGCTGAGACTCATCTGATGGAATTCAAGCTGACTCCAGCACTTCCCAATCACCCTCCCAAGCCCCCATCCCATACCTAAGCCAATTAATTATGTTCTTCCCTCTTTGTTTATATATGGAAGGCAACCTTAGAAGGGAAGGCTCAACAACAGCTCCCGAAGAAGGTAGTGTCTGAGCTGAGCCCTCAAAGACAGGGACCAAGAGGTAGAGGTGAGGCAATAGAACATCACAGGCATGGGGAACAGCCAGTGTAAAGGTATGGTGATGGGAAATGAGAAGTTGCTTTTTTTCCTCTGGGCTTTTATGATGTACTTTACCTACTTTGCCCTTTTCCTTTACTTCTTTTATCAGACCTACTTCAGAAGTGCTCAGGCCAGTCAAGGCCAAAAGTCAGTGAGGTCAGACATCTGAAAAAACGAGGGAGCCAATCACCCCTCTGCCTTGGAAGAGGACCTTACAGTGAGGGAAAATCTCTGGCAGGGCAATGAAGGGTCAGGTCCTATGCATAATTATGAGATTCCCCCACTACCCAAATGTGTTCCTAGGGAGGTAAAGGAGATTTTACTAAGATTTTTCGCATGGTCTCCAGATTTCAGAGACAAGAGCCCTATGGGCATGGAACATTACATGTACTGAATATTGGTTAGTTTTGTTATAAGGGCTGGCTGAACAGTTAGGAGAAGGAGGAAGGGCACATTTACTCATTCATTCAACAAGCATGTATTAATTGTCCGCTGTACGCCCAATATTATGCTAGATACTAGGGATAAGAACACAGAGGTGAAACAAATTCCTCCCTTAAGGTGATGGGGTGGGGGGACAGGATAACACAAATACGTGTAGGTGTATACTGAATGCCAACAAACCTTGATACAAAGTTACTTAAGGATGATAAAATATCAAAAGATATCAATACAAATTTAAAATAATTTTCAAATGTTCTTCCTTCAAAGTCTACCAGGGGTGGGGAAACCTGTGGCCTCGAGGTCACATGTGGCTTTCTAGGTCCTCGGTGCAGAATTTTGGCCAAGTTTAACAGAACAAATCCTTCTATGAAGGGGATTTGTTCTGTGAAGTTTGGATGCAATCAAAGGGCCCACTTGAGGACCTAGAAGACCACATGTGGCCTCAAGGTTCGCCACCCCTAAATGAAGCCTTTTTGTTCATCTCCCAGCTTAAAGTGAATTCTCTCTCCTCAAATGTCTTATAATTCTCCCAATCTCTTTGTCTAAATCTCTTTCTGTCTCTTTCTTTTCCTGCCTGTTTCTCTATCTCTCATCTCCTTTTATCACTGTCTTTGTCTATGTCTATCTTTGTCTCTGCCTGCCTATCTCTATTTCTGTGTGCTCTCCCTTTTCCTCCCCTCTTTCTCTCTCTCTCCCCCTTTCTCTCTCTCCCGAAGTTCAAATCCAGTCTCAGATACAGTTACTAAGGGTATGACCCTGGGCAAGTCACTTAACCTCTATTTGCCTTAATAATAGCACCAATCTCCCAGGATTGTTGTGAAGACCAAATGAGATAATATTTGTAAAAAGCACTTAGCACAGCCAGCACCTGACACTTACAGTAAACACTCGATAAATGCTTATCCCTCCCCTCCCCCTCTTCTCTTTCCCTTTGTCCTTTTGTTTGGGTACAATATTGTATCCCCTCCCCCACATACCTTAAGTACCACAAGGACAGAAACCATATCTTCCCTATTGTTGTATCCCTCTCAGTGTTGACCACAGTGTTTTTCACACAGTAGGTGTTTGTAGAATTGGAATGATGATCTGGAAAGCCATTTAACTTTCTGCCTAATCCAGGAACATAAGAATCACAGAATGAGACTTTAGAGAACACCTGGTTCAACTCTCTCATTTTATAGAAGAAGCTGAAACCCACAGAAGTTAAAGACTTACCCAAGGTCATCTGTATAGGCAATGAGTGTTAGAACCAGGACTTGAACCCAAATCCTCTGACTTCAAACCTAGCCTTCTTTCTACTGCATTATACTGATCCCGAATCTCTGTTCTGATGAAGTCTCTCTTGATGTTGTTATTTTTCACAACTGAGGGTATATAAATTTTTTTCTGAATATGATCAAATACAACATGTAATTAGTTTCATTCTTGTAAAGAAAAATTAAACAACAGCCCGTGTTGTTTATCTCTTCCCCTCCCCCCTGTAACCTTCTTGAAGACAAAGACTGAGGCATCCCAAAATAATATGAAAATGCTTCTGGCCCGGTGCTCCAGTGGACTTATTAGCCAGCTAGATAATTAATGTAAGCTACAGCTCTGTGTTCCCCAGAGAACTTTATTTTTAAATTAAAAAAAAATGTGACAGTCACCCCATAACATATGCTTCATGAGTAATCAGATTGAGCGAGGGATGGGAAAACATTACGGGTGAAGTTGGTCGATTTGCTGAATATTAAACTCAACACATGGTGAGCTGCACAGAGTTCATTCTTTGTAATGAAGACCATATGCCCTGTGGGGAGGAAACGTAGAGGCTTCCTGGGAGAGGAGATCTCCAGGGCTCTGAGATGTGCTCCTTCCCTTCTCCTCTATGCTCCTTGATGCCATTCGTGTTCGATCTTCTATTTCTACATGCATATAACAACCTAGGACTGGTCTTCCTGCCTCCAGTGTCTCTCTCTTCAATTCTTCTGCATAGAATACCCAAATGATCTACTTATTGCATAGCTTCAATAATGTTAAACCCCCAGATCAATAACCTTCAAAAACTCCATTTGAGGCAAGTAGGTGGGACAGTGGATAGAACAGTGGGCTTAGAATGAGAAAGACTCATCTTCATGAGTTCGAATTCGGCCTCAGACACTTACTAGCTGTGTGACCTTGGGCAAGTCACTTGTTTGCTACAGTTTCCTCATCTGCAAAATGAACTTCAGAAGAAAATGGCAAACCAGTTCAGTATCCTTGCCACAAAAACCCCAAAGGCGTAACAGAGTTGGGCACAACTGAAACAGCTCAACAGCCACCACCACCACCAAGCTCCTTATTGCCTATAGAACAAAGTCCAAATTCTTCAGCCTAATGTTCAGGCCCTCACCATCTCTTGCCAGAACTATTGCAAGAGACTAAATTGAACTCCCTACTTCCAGGCTTTCTACTCTCTAATCCATTCTCTCCATAGCTGCCAAATAGATATTCCTAAAACATAGTTTCAACCCTGTCACATATACCCTGAAAAATCATGGACTCATAGAGATTCAAAAACTTCCGAGGCCATCGATACTAACCTCCTATTCATTGTTTAAAAGAGGAAACTGAGACCCAGGGAGGTGAAGAGCCAAGGTCACAGGTAGTATGCTCAAATTACAAGTTTTGAGCCCATACCAATCAACCAATCAACAAGCATTTTAAGTGCCATCTGTGTACCGAACACCTTACTAGGCATCAGGGATGCAAATACAAAGAATAAAACAACCCTTAAAAACAAGGAGTTTACAGTGTATATGTACATATAGAATAAATATTTTAAAATATAAGATAGTTAAGAGATAGGGATCTAGCAGTTGGGTGGGAAGAGATCAGGAGAGTCTTTATGAGGAAGATATTGCTTGAGTTTCACCTTGAAAGAAGAGGATGAAGAAATTCTATTAGGTGAAGGTGAGGAAGGCATGGAGGATGTCTAAGTCAAAGGCTTGGAGATGGGAGATGGAGTACTATGAGAAGAACAGAGAAGGATGTAGCATAGACAGTAATAAATAATGAGCTTGGAAAGATAGGTTGGGCTCAGGTGGTAAAGAGCATTAAAAGCCAAGTGGGGTTCTCTGAGTATACATCCAGTTCTCTTAACACATTAGCAATGGCTCCCTATTGATTTTAGGATAAAATCTAAAACTGCACTAACCTTAGTCTGGTATTTAAGGACTCCCATTATCTGGCTTACACTTACATAAAGGTGGCTAGGTGGTGCCATAGCACACAGAGCATAGGACCTGGAGCCAAGAAGACCTTAGTTCAAATCCAACCTCAGATACTTACTGGCTATGTGACCCTGGACAAATCAATCTCTTTCTGCCTCAGTTTCCTCATCAGTGAAATGGGGATAATAATAGTATCTATCTTTCAGGGTTCATATGAGGATCAAATGAGCCAATCTTTGTGAAGTGTTTTGCAAACTTTAGAGAACTATATAAATAACTATTATTATTATTACTTTTCCAAACTTATTTCATATGATTCTCTTTTATGTACAATCTATTCAAGTCAAAATGACCTGCCAGTTATTATTCATACATAAAGTTCAATATCCCAACTCCATGTCTTTTCACTGGCTGTCCCTTGTGTTTGAAAGGCACTCTTTCCTGACCTAAGAATGTTCTTTCTTTCTTTCTTTCTTTCTTTCTTTTTCTTTCTTTCTTTCTTTATTTTTCTTCCTTCCTTCCTTCTTTCTTTCTTCCTTTCTTTCTTTCTTCCTTCCTTCCCTCCTTCCCTCCTTCCTTCCTTCCCTCCTTCCCTCCTTCCTTCCTTCCTGTCTTTCTTTCTTTCTTTCTTTCTTTCTTTCTTTCTTTCTTTCTTTCTTTCTGTCTGTATGGAGGGGGAAGGCAAGACAATTGGGATTAAGTGATTTGCCCATGGTCACACAGCTAGTAAGTGTTGAGTTTCTGAGACCAGATTTGAATGGATTTGAACTCAGGTCCCCTTGACTACAGTGCTGGTGCTCTATTCACTGCACCACATGGCTGCCCCTTATTTTCTCTAAAACATAACTCAGGCTCTGTTTTCAACAAGAGACCTTTCCAGATCTGTCCTGGTGTTAGGACTATCTCCCTCTGCAAATTTCTATGTATATTCTAGAAACTCCCCCATCCCACTTCAGTGGAATGTAAGCTCCAGGAGAGCAGGCATTATTTTGTTTTTGTCTTTTATCTCCACATAACAACTATTTAACAACAATAGCAGTAATAATAATAGCTAGCATTTCCATAGCACCCTAAGGTTTGCAAAGGATGCTATTATTATTCCCATTTTACAGGTGGGCAAATAAAAGTTGAGAGATTTTGAGAGACTTGACCAGTGTCTGAAGCCAGATTTTCCTCTCTAATCAATGTTTATTAAATTGATCTCCACAAGTTCAAAGACCTCCTCTGCTTTGAAAGTATGATACCTGACCCCAACCTACCTCCCCTAGCTTTCCTTCTGAAAAGAATGGTGGAGGTAATATAAAATACAAACCTTCACCCGACTCACAATTATCCCTCAAGCTGGGTCTGGGCAGGAGTTCAACTGAGAAACAAAGGAGTGATTTCATACAGGGAAAAATGATAGACTGACAAACTCCCTGTTCTTCCTAAGCACACAGCATAATGCTAGACCAGACACCTCCTGGGGACCTGGCTGCCTGACTAGGGTACTTGGGTGGAGGAAACTAGCTTTGGCCCAAAGGATTGCTCACTGTTGTCCTGCCTCTCCTTGTAACATGCTGTGAACCCTTCCCTGAGTGGGAGCCAAGCTTGTGCTACCTCTGTTCTAGTGAAAAATCAATCAATTAGCAAATATTATTATGGTAGGTGCTAGAAAACAGTCCCTGCCCTCAATGAGCTGAAATTCTAACCAGGGCAACAATGAGTACATATTCAGAATATGAACACAGGGTAGTTTGGGGAAGGGAGAGCATTAACTTTGAGGGGATCAGAAACAAAAGACTTTGGGTATAAGGTGTTCCTTGAGCTGAATCATGAAGGAAACCTAGGATTTCCAGAGGTGAGCAGGAATTTCAAATGAGATGGAGAAAGCACTTATGTGTTTAGCACTCCCGCTATTATTTTTACTAACTCAATATGTTGTGTTGTCTAAGATGAGCTGTTTCACTAGCAGGTGATATCATACCATGTGAGCCTCATACCATGCCATATATGGTTCATGTGAAGCAAGGAATTTTCAGCCTGCAAAAGTGAAGATTGGTCTGGGGGAGGGGACAGGAAGGGGGGCCACCACAGCTCTACTCAAGCGTTTTAACAGCTCTGAGGAAGCCAAATTAGACTTGTTGTGCTAGTCCCTGAAGGGAAGAACTAGAAGGGATGTATGGAAGTTGTAAGGAAGTGAATTTGGGTTTGATGTAAAGAGAAACTTCCCAGCAATTATAGCTGACTAAAAATGGGTTGAGTGCTTTGGAAGGTAGTGGTTTTATTAAATTTATTAAATTACTTATAAAGGAAACATAAAGAAAGACTTGTCCAGAGAAAGAACTGATAAATAGAAGTATTTATAGAAGAATTTTATGTATGTAACCTATTTAGGTCTAATGGTAGCCATCTCTTGGGTGGGGTAGGGAGGAGGGAAGGGAAAAAAGAAATTTACTTGATAATTTTGCTGTATATTTGAAAGGAATAGCAAGTTGTACATAGTAGATTTGCCATTTCATGTGCAATCATCTTTTTATTGTACTATGTTATGGAAATGTTTGTTTTGTTTCATAAATTAAAAATAAAATTTAATAATAAAAAAGGAAAAATAGTGGATTCCTCCATCCCTGGAAGTCTTCAGACAAAGGCTGAATGATCATTTGTGGGGTATGGCATAAAGAATGTTCTTTGTTCGGGTAGACTGTAGTAGATGGCCTCTGGGGTCCATCCACAACTCTGAGATTCTGTGACTCTCATGATGCCATATGAAGAGACCTGATGAATAAGGCAGGAGCCAGACGAGAGTCAGCTGATGGAGTTAATAATTCTTCTAGCTTATCCTGATTAACTGGGGATCCTCTCCTTGCAGGTGTGGCCAGGCTACAAATGAGAAGAATCATCATCATGCATCTTTGGAGTTACAATCTGTCCTGGGGCTACAGCTGCCCCAAAGGTCCCTCAGAGCCACCCCCGGCAGTTTGTAGCCAAGGAGATCTGAACCAGGGCATCCACCTGGAGAGCCCCCAGCAGTATCTTATCATAATCTGGGGTCTGTCTGATATTCCATTCCAGTTTTTTATATGTTTACTCTGGTTTATGTTAATTCAAGTGGTCAGCTGTCACTACTCAAGGATTAGTAAGTATCATGGCGTGGTGTGGCTCATTTTATAATGAGAATCATTTATTATTGAACAAGTGTTCAACAAACACCATAAAATCCATTAATAATTTTATACGCTTTATCCCAACTGAAAAATGATGTGTTCCACCTTTCTGGGCAGACATTTTACAAGGGAATGAAAGAACTGAGGGGAGGTGTGTGTGTGTGTGTGTGTGTGAATATTTTTTCTAGATTGACACCACTTGACATATGGTCAAAGCACAGAGCACAGAGATATTCTGATCAGACTGGTTTGCACCTCTGAGAGTCCCTAGACATTTCTGGGCCAGGTACAAGCAAAAAGTAACTTTGTTAGGGAAGTTGGAAATATACTATACCAGCTCGGCATAGCTACCAAGTTGATCTTCTTAAAGCATGGTTCTGACCATGTCACTGTGCTGCTTAAGAAGCTTCAGTGGCTTCCTATTAAATCTTGGATAAAATTCATATTCCCTTGTTTAGTATTTAAAGCCCTTTACAATGTGACTTTAACCTACCTTGTTAGATTTCTTTCACATTTTCCTCCTCAAATATCCCACATGCGGCCATTGGCCTAATTATTATTGCCTGTATAGAGCATTCATCCACCTCCCACCCCTATGACATTGCATATACTGTCTTCCTGATTGCAATGCTCTCCCTCCTCATTGCTACCTCTTGGGATTTCTAGATCCCTTCAAAGGTCAGGTGCCAACTCCTTTTTGAGATTCTGTATAATCTTTAGTGATTGACTTTTCCTCCCCTCCTCTCCAAAAATTCTGTATTTTATACATATTGTGTATTTAATCATCAATGTACAGGTTATATCCTCCTCTCCTCATGCAGAATGTACTCTTCTTGGGGACAAAGACTGCTTTCTTTTCATCTTTGCATAGTCAGTGCCTAGCATAGGGTTTTGAACATTGTAGACATATAATAAATGCTAGTGGAAGGGAATGAAATGGAACTGAATGGAACAGAATGGAATTGAATAAAATAGGATGATATAGAATGGGATGGAATGGAATAGAATGGGATGAGATGGAATGAAATGGGATAGGATAGGATGGAATGGAATTGATAAGTAAAACTTGAAGGGGTAGAGCCAAGATGGTGGAGTAGAAGCACAAATTTCGTGTGGCCTCTGGTTCCAAAGAATTCAAATACCTGTAAAAAAAAAACTCGAAACAAATTTTAAAGCTACAGAACCCACAAAGTGACAGAGAGAAACAAATATCCTGCTGAAAACAGCCAGCAGGCCAACAGGAAAGGTCTGGGAGCTAAGCATGGTTCCAGCCCCAAGGAGGCCCTGACCAGCATCAGCCAGAGCAAACTTCAGGAGAGTGTGAACACCAGTAGTACCAGTGAGTACACCAGTAGCTGTGGTGGCTTCCAGACTTCTCAACTCATAAACACAAAAGACAAAGTAAAAGGTCAGTGTGGAACTTTCTTGGAACAGGGGCAGACAGAAGAACAGCTGCCTCAGGAGCTTCTGGCCCGGAGATTGTAGGGGGACCAAGCTACCATTCAGAGGGTAACCACTCTTGCTTTAACCTGCTTGGATCTGGATTATGGTCTTGGGTGGTGGCCCTGGGGTGTGTGACCAGTGAGCCAGAGATGGCACTTCCTAATAGCTCCAGCAGCTGTGACATAGCTCTTTGGGACATAGCTCTTTCCATTCTGGAAGTAGAGTTCTATCATGACAAAGAGCTCAAAAGTCAAGTAATTCGCTGGCAATATGAGCAAGCACAAGAAGCACAAACAGACGATAGAATCTTTCTGGGGGGACAAAAAGGATCAAGGCATGGATTTGGAGGAAGACAGTGAAGTCAGAACTCCTGCATCAAAATCCTCCAAGAAAAATATGGATTGGTTACAGGTCATAGAGGAGCTCAAGAAGGATTTTGAAAATCAAATAAGAGAAGTGGAGGAAAAATTGGGAAGAGAAATGAGAATGATGCAGGAAAATCATGAAAAGCAAGTCATCAGCCTGCTAAAGGAGACCCAAAAATACACTGAAGAAAATAACACCTTAATTAATAGACTAACTCATATGGCAAAAGAGGCCCAAAAAGCCAACGAGGAGAAGAATGACTTAAAAAGCTGAATTTGCCAGATGGAAAGGGAATTTCAAAAACTTACTGAAGAGAATAACTCCTTCAAATTTAGATTGGAGCAACTGGAAACTAATGACTTTATGAGAAATCAAGACACTTTAAAACAGATCCAAACAAATGAAAAAATAGAAAGCAATGTGAAATATCTCATTGGAAAAACCACTGACCTGGAAAATAGATCCAAGAGAGATCATTTAAAAATTACTAGACTACCTAAAAGCCATGATAAAAAAGAACCTAGAAACCATCCTTTAATAAATTATCAAGAAAAATTGTCCTGATATTCTAGAACCAGAGGGCAAAATAGAAATTGAAAGAATTCACCAATCTCCTCTTGAAAAAAATCCCCAAAAGAAAACTTTTGGAGTTTCCAGGTCAAGAAAATACTGCAAGGAGTCAGGAAGAAACAGTTTGAGTATTGTGGAAACATAATCAGGATAACACAAGACCTAGCAGCTTCTACATTAAGGGATCAAAGGGCTTGGAATATGATATTCCAGAGGTCAAAGGAGCTAGGACTAAAACCAAGAATCACCTACCCAGCAAAACTGAGTAAAATGCTTCAGGGGAAAATATGGTCATTCAATGAAATAGAAGATTTTCAAGCATTCTTGATGAAAAGACCAGAGCTGAACAGAAAATTTGACTTTCAAATACAAGAAGCAAGAGAAGCATTAGAAGGTAAACAGGAAAAAGAAATCATAAGGAACTTATTAAAATTGAACTATTCACATTCCTAAATGGAAAAACAATAATTGTAACTCATAAGACTTTTCTCAATATGAGGATAGTTGAAGGGAATGTATATGTGTGTGTGTGTATATATGTATATGTGTGTATATACACATACATATGTATGTATAGAAGGGGGTATGTGTATATAAATATATATGTGAGTGTGGACATATGTATGTTCATGTATACATAGACAGAGGGCACAGGATGAGTTGAATATGAAGGGAGGATATCCAAAAAATAAAATTAAGAGATGAGAGAGGAATTTATTGGGAAAAGGAGAAAGTGAGATATAGATTAGGGTAAAATATCTCATATAAAAGAGGCAAGAGAAAGCCATTACAATGGAGGGGAAGAGAAGAAGGTGAAGCTGAATGGAACAACCTTACTCTCATTGAATTTGACTTAAGGAGGGAATAACATACACACTCAATTGGGTATCTTACCCTAAAGGAAAATAGGGAGGGTGGGGGATAAGAGGGGGGATGATAGAAGGGAGGGCAGATTGGAAGAGAGGGTAGTTAGAAGCAAACATTTTTGAAAAGGGATAGGGTCAAAGAAGAAAATATATTAAGTGGAGGCAGGACAGGATGGAGGGAAATATAGTCAGTCTTTTACAATATAACAATTATGGAAATAATTTGGGTAACTAACTACACATATACAACCTATACTGAATTGCTTATCTTTCCAGTGGAGGCAGGTGAAGAAAGAAAAAGGGAAAAAATCTGGAACTCATAGTTTTAAAAACAAATGTTTAAAAAATTACATTCAACTTGGACATAAGATATACAGGCACTGGGGTATAGAAATCCATCTTGCCCTACTAGAAAGTTGGGAGGTGATGGGGGAGGATATAAGAGAAAACAGATTGAGGGAAGGGGTATTCAGTAGGCTTGCTATTTTGGGGTAGGAGTAAGGGAAAGATGGGGAGGAAAACTCAAAATTTTGTGGAAATGAATGTTGGAAACTAAAAATTAATTCATTTAAAAAAATTTTAAAGTAAAACTTGAGCTAAGTTTAGACTAAAACACCAGGACACTTTCACACCTGTTGGAACTTGCCCTTTTAGCATCCTCTCCATTTAACCTCCTCTCCATCATGTAGTTGGTAAAATAGAGGAAATGACACACTGGATTTAGAGTTAGAGGACATGGATTCAAATATTAGCTCTGCTACTTACTATCTCTATGAGCTTGGGGAAATCACAACTTCACTAAGCCTCATTTTGTTTATTGGTAGAATTAGGAGCTTAGACTGCGTGAACTTTAAACTCCTTTGCAGTTCTAAATCCTCTGAGCCTGGAAGTCTTACTAACTGATCTGGCATGAGTTGGTTCCCTCCTGTGAACATTTGAAAGCTTTTTCATACCATTGTTTCCTAAAGAAAAAATGGAGAAAGCTGAAGGAGAAAAACAGTTGTGTCAGCCACTTAATTTTTTCAAACGTTGCAGGGAAAAACCAAGTCTAAAACAAAATATTATTTCCTTTTCTTTGTGGTTACATCATCAGATGGATCAGTGCAAAAGGCTATTTGATTTATTTGCTAGTCCTGGAAAACTCCTTCCAAGCTATGTTGAAGAGTTTGACCTATGTCCCTCCAGACACGCGTGGGAGTGGCATTTTCAGCACCATGGCCAGCATTAGGGTATTATTTATTCCTGAAATTCCACTTGATCAAGATGGGATCCAATAAATGGCACTAAGTGGCTACTAAAAGAATGATTAAGGTCCCTGACCCAGGCAGGGACATGCTACAACTCCACAGCAGCTGGTTTGCTGGCAGAGGGGAAATGTTTCAAATATCTTTAAAAGGGGGGCAGAGGAAGAGAACAGTGTACAATCTATAGCCCTGTGAGCTGCCATTCCTCCTTTTTCCCCAACTGGCATGATTTGGAGGCTTCTTCAGAATGTTCCTTATCTGTGAATTTCACAGAAATCACAAAATATTAGAAATTGAAGAGACTTCAGTGGCCATCTAGTCTAATTCATACCAAAAGGGAAAGAAATGCCTACTAAAACATGCCCTGCAAGTGGCCTCTATTTGAGGACTTTCAATAAGTGGGAATCTAATACCTTTCCATCCAGCCCATTTATACCATGGATTTCTTTATTGGTTAGGAAGTTGGATCTTTTTCAGAAACTGATCCCAAACATACCTCTTTGCTATTTACATTCATTGCTTCTCTATCCAAACAGAACAAGTCTTTTCCTTTTTTCCATGTGATAATATTTCAAATACTTGAACATAGCTATTATTATGCCCCAGAGTCTTCTCTTATCTGGGATAAACCTCTAGTTTTTTTCCAACTAGTTTTTTATGAAAAATGCACCCAAGCCCCATATATTTATATGTAAGTGCATTCAAAGGTACTCACCACTTTCATTGCACTCTTCTGAACAGACTTATCAATGTCTTTCCTAAACTGTGGAACCCAGAACTGAACACAATGTTCCATATATGGTCTGAGTGTAGGACTATCACTAATTTATTCCTGGAAGCCATCTCCTCCTCACCAACCAACAGCCTTGCTTCCATATGTATGCTTTTCTCCTCTCCCCCACTCTCCCACTCAGTGATGCCAATCTGGTACCATGAACCACAATCAAATCAACTGTCTTGTTTCTGCTGTGTCAATCTACTTTCCTGTTGCCCCACTCATCATCCCTGTATCTTTCTGAACTGAAGTCCCAGGCCATAATTTGCACTCATATGTTGTCTCCTCCATTAATAAACTCCCTGAGGGAATGAACTATATTTGCTTTTGTAATTTTATGTATAGTGCTTAGCACAGTGTGTGGCACAGAGTAAGTGTTTAATAAGTGCTTTTTCATTTATTTGCTTTGGGGAGTAACCACATCTCTCTGCTTACTCATATTAGCCTGCTATACACTAAAATCCCCAGTCTTTTTCAAAGTACTGCCTAATTGTGTCTTCTCCATCTTAGTGCTGGTGATAGTGATTTTTGAACCCAAGGATAAGACTTTACATTTATCCCTACTCTATTTTATCAGATTAGATTTAGCCCAAATAGTCTAGCCTGTTAAGATCATTTTTGTATCCTTATTCTGTCATCCAGTGGGTAAGCTATCCTCAAATTTGCATCTTTGTGTCATTTATAAATTTGATAAGCATCCCATCTTTGACTTTATTCAAGTCATTGGTTTAAAAAATGTTAAACAGCAGAGGGACAAACACAGATCCATGGGTAACTCCATGAGAGAACTTCTGCTGACGTGACATTTAAACTATTAATGACCATTCATTCATCTAATCCATCTTAATTGACCTAATTGTATTATTGCCTAGCCCACAATTCTCCCTATTATACAAGAATGGTTTGATATACTTTACCAAATGCTTAGTAAACTAACTCCACAGAATTCCCCAATTGAATAATTTAGTAAGCTGATGGCAAAAAGGAAATAAGATCAGTCAGGAATGACCCATTCTTGAAATCATGCTGGTTCTTCGTAATCATGGTTTCCTTTCCCAGATGTTCATTCATTACCTCTTTAATGATCTTATAAAAATTTTCCCAGGAAGCAAAGTAAAGCTCACAGGGCTAGAGATTGCATGCTGTTCTCTTATTCTGCCCCCCTTTTAAAGACAATTGAGACATTTCCCCTCTGCCATTCTTGCAGTGCATTTCACATTCTCCATGATCTTTCTGATACTATTGTTGATAAACCATTAATCTCATCCACTACTTATTTTAATAACCGAGGATGTAGTTGGCCTGTACTAGGTGACTTGTGTTAACTAAGAATAACTCTGTGCCTTACTTAACTTGACTACCAATTCACCATTATCCATTTTTGTTCTATCATTTCCGAGTCAAAGTTTATTTTCCTTGGAAGAGAAAAAGGAATCAAAATGAGAAGTGAATAGTTCTAACTTTTCTCTGTTCTCAGTTATCATTGTCCCATCCACCTCAAGCACTGTTACTATCCCTTCTTTGATCTTCTTCTTTTGTATCTATCATCACTTGTACAAAAAGAGGCATAGATGGTTCTGAGGTTAATTCAGCATCATGATGACAACCCTAGCCTGGCCCAGCAGTGATCTCAAGTTGATAGCTTCAATAAGTTTCTTAATAGGGAGGTAGGTGGCACAGTGGATAGAGTGTCAGGCAGGGAGTCAGGAAGATGAGTCTTCCTGAGTTCAAATCTGTCTTCAGACACTTGTTAGCTATCTGACCCTGGGCAGATCATTTAACCCTATTTGCCTCAGTTTCCTCATCTGTCAAGTGAACTGGAGAAATAAAAGTACTGGAATCTATTAAAAGAAAGTGTGGAGAGCTAATTCTCCCACTTTACCATTCAAGGCCTTATAGATTAAAGGAGTGTCTCAATCCCATTTTATCTTTGGTATCTTTAGTATCTCTGCCAAGAAAACCCCAAATGGAATCATGAAAAGTCAGACATGTCAGAAACAACTGAACAACAAAGCTCCTTAGCAAAGTGCTTTGACTTTGGTTCTCCTTTACTTAAGAAACTTCAATGGCTCCCCATTGCCTACAGGGTAAGCATAAATTCCCACCCTAGTATTCCAGGTCTTTGATAATTTGCTGCCAATTTACCTTTCTAGCCTGATCCCATATTGCTTCCTTTATTTGGACTAAATTCCAGGCAAACTGGACTGCTCTCTATCCCAGATTCCTCTCCTATCCTCTCCCAACTTGAAACCTTTGGTCATGCTATTTCCTATACTTGGAAGGAACTCATCCTCCCCAATATATCTTTGTTGAAGTCCCTCCCTACTTTCAAAGCTCAACTTAGGGATCACCTCCTCCATGAAGCCTTCCATGGTTCTTTGAGGAAAAATGATCTTTAAAATTTCCTATAGTGCATTTCTTTAATGTCTCCATTGTACTTATTTAATGCTATCTCACATAGTAGTTATTATTGTACTTGTCATTCACTGGATAAGATTGTTCTCCTTAAAAAAGAGGGCCTCTTTCAATTCTATCTTTATATCTGCAGGGTCTATATGTTTGCTGGTAGCTAAGCAATGCAATGGATAAAGCGCTGGGCCTGGAATCAGAAAGACCTGAGTTTAAATCCAGCCTCAGACACTAGCTGTGTAACCCTGGACAAGCATTTAACCTCAGTTTTCCTATCTGTAAAATGGGGGTAATAATAGCACCCACCTTCCAGGGTTGTTGTGACTTTCAAATGAGATGATAATTATAAAATACTTAGCCTAGCATATGGAAAGCATAAAATAGTATTGTTGTTATTGAATTGTTCCCATTCCTTGACTGTTATCACAGAATTCAAGAGTGCTCTGTTTACATGGAAGGGACCTTACAGAAAATCTAAAGCAAAACCTTTCTCCCCTCTCACCCACTTTACAGAGGAGAAAGCTGAAGCCTAAAAGAGAATGAATTGGTTAGAGTCACATTGTAAATTAATGAGACCTGAATTAGTCCCTAGGATTCTAACTACCAGCCCAGGGCTCTCTTCAGCAGGTCAAATTCCTGAATTTGAAAACCTAGGGTTTTCCTATATGTCATCTTCTTCCTCTAAATCATGCCAGGAGGACAGAAAGGATCTTATAAATCATGTACTACAACCCCCTCATGTTACAGGTGAGAAAATGAAGGACCAGAGTCAAACAAACATACATTTATTAAGTGTCTATTGTGTGCTAGGCATGGTGCCACAAACCTAGATCCTCAGAGCCCAAGTCCAGATCACTTTCCACTATTTCCCATTATCTGGGTAGTTATGGAATTGGGGATAGATTTTTAAAAAAAACCATAAAACCGTGCATCTGCAATGAGGAAGGAAAAAAAAAGCTCTTAGCTGGAGAGGGACAGAGATCAGGCAAAGCTTTATGGAAGACGTGGCAACCTGAGATGAACCCGTAGGGAAGTGAAGGATCCTGAGAGGCAAAAAAGAGGAGGGCATGTATTCCAGGCAGGGGAATAGCTTAGACTAATGCACAGAGGTACAAGATTCTATACTGAGCTCACAGGAGAGTTAGTGGTCAAGTTCCTCTGAGATGAAGATTATATAAAGTAGAATAATTGTCTGTTTTGAAAGAAATCAGCATAGTTTTCACAGGCTCTAATGACAGGGTGACCAAAACCAAAGTATCTCTCGGAGGAAATCTCCGAGAGAGGAGAGGCAAGGGTTTGAGAATTCCCTAGCAAGACTGCAGGATGTGATACATGTCAAAAGTACTGGAATCTATTAAAAGAAAGTGTGGAGAGCTAATTCTCCCACTTTACCATTCAAGGCCTTATAGATTAAAGGAGTGTCTCAATCCCATTTTATCTTTGGGAACAGTATCTCTCAGAAGCCTGTGTAGAATTTAGTGGGTTTGAGTGAACCTAGGTTGAAAAGAGCATAGTATCATCACTAGAATGAAACATTCATAGGCTGGATGCTGGAGGTGGGGGCAGGGCAAGGGGGAGGGCAAGTATTAAAGCTTCATGGGAGAAATGGCAGTAGTAGAGGGACATTTTCCCACCTAATGTTCCAGAAAGAAAGGAGCAAGGCTTTTTCTAATGTCTCTCTGAGCTAGGAGAAGCAATGAAGACTCCACCAGTCTCCCTGCATTTGGGAAGCTATTTTAAACTGATCAGAAGAAAGCAAACAAAAAGACAAATTAATAAAACAAGACAGGGAAAGATAATCTGAATTTGGCACCCCCAGCTAGTCAGTCTCTCCTCTTTCTGGCCTCATAAATGACCCTAGATGCCTCTCCTGCATACCCACAGCCCTGTACAGGAGTACAGACCCTCCCTATTTCTCCAGGGATTGGATCCATGGGGAGAACAAAGGCCAGCATAAGAAGAAGGCAGGACAAATTGCTTTTCAAACAGCATTTCTTTGAGGCTTCAGATTCAAGCGCCATCAAAGGGCCCTGCTAAAGAAATTTGTCTATTTCCATTTGGCTTTTAACAAATTCTCCTTTGTAAGGGAGGCTTTCTCAGAATGTTGAAATCATTGTTCCTTTCTCTGCTGATTATCGTTTTCTTGAGAATTTTCAGAGCAAAGTTCATTCTTCTAATAAGCCCTGTACTCAATGAAAGGGCAGGGTGGGAGAGGGAGATGGATATTAATTCACTGTTTGGTTTGCAAATTTCAGATTAAGATGCCTGGGCTTACAGAAAGTGAGGTTCTTAGTCAGCTCCTCTATCTAACTTAGCTAGATTCTAGTGAAGAGACCATGGGAATCAGTGCATAACAGGACAAATAATGATGAAAATAATGATGAGGAAGGTAAGGAGGAGGAGGAGAATTATGATGATAAAGACATATGGTTGAGTTTGTCACATGCAGTACAAAATGTTTAATCTCCAAGCAAAGCCTATGAATTAGCTAAGATCCAAGAATGGAATCAAAAGGTCTGCCATGGTCAATATTCACATGAACTCAACCAACAATGTGTCAATAAAGCTTTGAACCAGTCGTGCAAATTTGTTTATAGAAACAAAGGGGAGTATGGTAGTGATTCAAGACCCAAGTCATGGCCACTAGAACTTACAGAAAGGTTATTCTTAGAGAACTCAGACTTACTGATAATAGTTAGTATTTATATAGATCTTAAAGATTTGTAAAACTCTTTATAAACATTATCTCATTTGATCCTCACAGACACCCTGAAAGGTGGGTGCTATTATTATCCCTCTTTTTATAGATGAAGAAATTGGGCCAGATAAGGTTGTGACTTACCCAGGGTCACACAATCAGCACATGTCTGAGGCTGGATTTGAATTCAGAAAGATGTGATTGAGTGTCAGATTGTACATTGGAAGCTTGATATCTTTTATAACTAACAGATGAAAAAATCTCCTTACTACAACTACAATCCCCTCCAAAGTAATCAATACATGTATTGTACCAGAATTAGAGAATCATTATCCAAAAAAATGTTGTAGCTAGGCATGATGACACATGCCTATAACTCTTGCTTTGGAGGAGGTGGAGGCTGGTGAATATCTTGAGTTCAGGAATTTTGAGCTCCAGTGGGCCAAACCAGTTGTGTATCCTCATTGTATGGCAAAATTATATAAACCACTGGGAATATGATTAGAGGTGGGGTAGGGAGGCAACCAGGTTGCCCAAGGAGAAGCAAACTGATCCAGTTTGGAAAACGGAGCTGATCAAAGCTCCCTTGACTATGGGAGCAGGATCAGGTCTATGAGTACCCACTGTACTTCCATCTTGAAGAAAGATAGGGTGATTCACTCTTTATGTGTATATGTATAAATTCATAATTTAAGAGAAATGTATTTAATAGATGTCACCATATGTATTATCTCATGAGTCCTTTTTGTGTCTCCAGCACTTAGCATAATGTTTGGCACAAAAGGAAGCACATAATGGCTGATTCTCCTCACCCCATTCATTCATTAGTTTCTACTGAATACTCATAAGCTTCAAACTACTTGGAATGAAACCCTTTAAAGCTTCAAATTTCACTAAGACTCTTGGGACACCCTGTATAGAGACCCAAAGTCATGTGGGAGCAGGATGTGGTACATGTCATTTCCATCATCCTGCTACAGAGTGGACCCAAAGATGCTTTCAGAGAACCTGCAGAAAAGCTTATGCCCTAGGGCTCTTATTCAACCCCCAAATGATAGCATTTTGTTCACCTGTACGATAATCTGAAGAATGCTAAATAGAAAAGAATAATAGCAAGAAAGCAACTCTTCCTTAGACCATTTCTATCAGAATTCCATTAAAAATATGTAAACACCATAATAATAAGAAGTAGAATGAGGATAATAATTGTTATCTCATACTCACAGTGCTCTAAAATTTGTGATATACTTTTCCACAACAATCTCAGGAATTAGGTGGTATAAACATGATTGTCTCCATTTTATAGATGAACTGAGTCTCTGAGAGGTGAACTAAATAGGCCAGGATCACACAACCAGTAAGTATTGCTACTACCTCATATTGTCACTCCTTGTCTTCATCCTGATTTGTCTAGGGAATCTCTCCCAAAGCTTCATTGCCCATCAGGGGGAAAGCATGACCCATGACTGATAAATGTGAAGTCAGAAGTGTGAGATTTGAATATTAGCTCCAGTGCTTACTGGATGGCCTTGAATTAATCACTTTATATTCTTCTGTTAAATGGGAAAACTGGAGGAATTGATTTTTCAGTCCCTTCCTGATCCAAATTTATAATCTCATGGTCTACCCGGTGACTGTGATCTCAAGCTAAAAGTCACCGGTGCTATGGATCAAGTGAGGTGGCTATAGGTGACTCAGAGCACTAGATGGAGCTACAATGGTGGGTAGGGTTGTGACTCAGAGATGATGTAAATGAACTTTGAAATATCAAAAACAAGAATGGTGCAGAAGGACTGGGGTCAAGGCATTGCTGCCTCAGTTTTCAGAAATATAAAGATGATTTCTGCTCAGGTATGAGTTGTACTGAGGCAGAGAGGTGGTGCAGTGGGTAGAGCACAAGCCTGGAGTCAGGAAGATGAGTTTTCCTGAGTTCAAATCTGGTTTCAGACACTTTGTAGTTGTGTGAACCTGGACAAGTCACTTAACCTTGTTTGCCTCAGTTTCCTCATCTTTAAAATAAGATTGAAAAGGAAATGACAACTACTTTAGTATCTTTGCCAAGAAAACCTCAAATGGGGTCATGAAAAGTCAGACATGACTGAACAACAAAAAATGCTTTGTACTGAAGGGACTCTGAGGTCCTTTCCAATCCTCAAAGTCTGATTCTTTGATTCTGCTATCAGAGCCTTGATATCCTTGTCTATTAGCCACACCCTGTAGGGTTGTTATTGGGTAGAAGCATGCCAGCCAAGGAGAGGAATAACATGGTGATGGGATCG
The DNA here is from genome assembly GCF_028583685.1 of Petaurus breviceps papuanus. Classification (NCBI taxonomy): domain Eukaryota; kingdom Metazoa; phylum Chordata; class Mammalia; order Diprotodontia; family Petauridae; genus Petaurus; species Petaurus breviceps. The sequence goes on from NW_027185588.1 coordinate 869,998, forward strand.
CAGGGATGGGAACTGGCAAGGAAGCACAGTGGGACTATACAATTTAGCAAAGGACCATGAAATTCCCAGATGGCAATCTCTTCAATTCACAGAGGCAGTAGTCTCTTGATTGCAGTATTTCAGTGACAAGGAAGAGAGGGGGGAGAGAGAGAGACACAGAGACAGAGAGAAAAAGAAAGAGACAGACAGATACACAGAGACAGACAGAGAAACTAGGTGGATTAATGGATAGAATGTTGTATGACCTAAATCCAAACCCTGCCTCAACCACATATTAGCTATATGACTCTGTGTAACTTACTTGGCATTTCTCAGCCTCAATTTTCTTATATGTAAATAGCAACAATAATAGTCCCAACATCATGAGATTTTGTGAGGATTAAGTGACATAACATGTGAAGCATTTTTGCAAACCTTTAAGTGCTATATGATACTAGTGATGATGATTATGAGAGCATTTATTGATTGCTTACTGTATACCAGACACTGTACTAAGCCCTGAGGAGATAAAGAAAAGTAAATAAGACAATCCCTACCCTCAGGGAGCTTACATTCTAATGGAGGGAGACAACATACAAAAGTAGACTAATCAAGGGAACAGCAGGAAGAAAGCCTGTCTGGATAGAAGGAAAAGGCCAGAGAATGAGTCAAGTAGACAGTAGAGAGAGTCTGACTGGGACCTCTCCTGGAACGGTGGCCCAGAGGATGATGTCAACACAATTTAGGAGATTGGGTCCCTAAGAAAAAATATCAGAAAGCCAAAGAGTTTTAGGAATATTTGGGGAGAGGGAGAACACTTTGAACTGGAAAAAACAGAGAAGGTTTCTCAGAAGGGACAGCACGTGAATTGGGAGTGGAAGAAAGAAAATTCTGAAATCTAGAAATGAGGAGACAGAGGCATAGAGAAGTGATTTTGTGGATTTGTAGAGACAAGAGTCTGGGCCAGCTGTAGCACTAGTTCAATCTGCAGCAAATTGTAGGAGATTAATTGACTGGTTGTTCCTTATCAGAGGCAAAGCAAAAACTAATGTAAACACTGTAAAGCATTTCATTTCATGACATTGGACAAAGGTTCCCAGCAACTCTTCCCCCAAGGTGTGACAAGCCCTAGCCTCCAAACTGTCTTCATGGTGCTAGCTGGGGAATACTTCAATTCTGCCTGGCCACCCAGTGCAAAGACTGTCATTAAGGCTAGTTAGTGCTGTTTAACTTCCACATAATCACAAGGAATTATCTTTCTGTCGGAAAAAAAAAGAGTCTTTTGGAGAAACTGGTATTTAAGATGAGCTTTAAAAACATATTGATGTCTTTGTTTTTACATGGCAAATATTCCCAAGCATATTCCCTAATAAGTCCTCCCTTTCAACAACAAGCTAATAGAAACCCAAATGATGAGAGAGGAATTTGTCTGACATTGGATGCACCATTCTGTACCTGTAGTCCTTCCTACCGCTCTTAAGAGAAGGAAAGTGTATCCATCACGTGTTCTCCTGGACAAAGATTGGGTCAATGGAATTTGCATTTAACTGCCTTTGGTTTTTGTTTTTATTTATATTACTGTATTGTCTTGGTTCTATTCTCAGGTAAGTCTATTATTCTCTCTGGGCTTCAGTTTTCTCCTCCATAAAATGAAGAGATTGGACTAGATGACTATTTGAGTCCCTTCTTGAACTAGATTTATGATCCTGAGTCTTATCATGTCTCAGAGGAGAGCTTCTAAGTCCACTAAATTATAATAAGTGCTCAGAGAAAGGTGCATGATGCTTAGATTTTATTTTGATATAAGGAAAAACTTCCTAGTCATCAGAGCCATCCCCACGTGGAACTCCCTTGGGAAGCAATGAAGTTCCTGTATCATAAATTTAGAACTTGAACAGACATCTAGCCCAACCTTCTGGAATGGACTATCGGATGATACAAACTTTCTCATTTGACTGATAAGGAGACAAAGGACCAGAGAAGTGATTTGTCCAAGATCACCCACATAGTAAGTGGCAGAGCCAGATCCAGAGATTTTCCCATTGCACCACACTGCCTCCAGCAGAAGTTGCCTGACTACTCTCAAGGGGATTGTAGAAAGATTTCTCTGCAGTTACAAGTTAGGCTATCTCACTTCTGGGAACTCTCTCAACTCAAAGATTCCAGGATATTGTCAAGACAAGGCAAGGCAATAAGCATTTATTAATCATTTGCTATGTGCCGAGCATTGTATTAAGTGCTGGGAATAGACATACAAGTAGAAAGATAGTCCTTGCCCTCAAAAAGCTAGCATTCTAATGGAGGAAGACAACACATAAAAGGAAAAGGGGAGACAACGTTACTCAGAGAATGGTAGGAAAAAAAACCATAGTGCAGTAAAGCTAAGAGAGAAATGTGACATAATTGGCCTGAGTATCCTATTTAAACAGAGTGCCTGGAAGGAGCCATCCAATCAGAGGGAGACGTCGAAGAGGCAGAGAATACTTCTAGTGTGTGAATTCCATAGCTAGAGTGAAATCTGTAGGGATGAAGAGGTTTCTAAGGCATCATAGAGAAAGTTCAGAACCAAGAGCCATCTATGGAGAAATGAATATTATTAATTTGTACACACACACACACACACACCCTTGGGCAGCTGAATGAAATATCATTTGTAACCAAACTCTCACTGGTGAAGAGACTTCCCACTGCCAAAGGAATCTACATAAATGACTAGGAAATAGACACGTTGTATTCCACTTTGGTCAGACCACATTAGAAGTGTGTACATGCAAATACACATACATGCATTTGTGTGTTCTGGTTATGTTAACTTTAGACAAGTCACTTCACCTCTGAGAGCCCTGAACAGTTTTCTCAGACCATAAATTGCAGAGAAGACACTTATCCGTGGACTATCCTCTCTAAATAGATGCATGACTTCGGGGAGGTGTATCTGAATCCCTTCCAAGACTGACCTTGCCTCCAAAAATGTTCCTAGAAGACGACTTATTAATGTAATTTTCACAACAGAGAGCAATGGTCAATCCATATTGGAAGGGGATTTTTGAAGCCAGCCTATATCAGAAGGAATTTTTCCCTGGCCCTCCCTTTAGCCAGAGTATCTGGACTATGGTGGGGGAGGGAGAGCTACAAAAGCAAGAGAGATTAACATGCTTTAAGAATGTGTCTCATAAAAAGCAGAGCTGAAGATGAGAGCTGTTCTCTGTCTGTGCCCAGACTCCCAGCTGGGCTTGAATGGAGCTGGCCTAACCTTGGGGTGGGAGTGGATTGAGCTGAATCTGGGCCCCCAGCAGGAAAGAGAGAGCAGCAGCAATGCTCACTGGAGAGCCGAGACAATGGAGAGAAAGCCTCCAGACAGGCTAACTCATCTCCTGTGCATGAAAAGCTTCGGAAGGAAGGGCACTGGCAAAAACTGGAGAATTAATTAGAAAAACCAGCCCTCATCTTGGGGGAAGGGTCAAAGAGGGGATGGGCTTAGGTTTTCTGCTTTCCACCAGCAGTCAGCTCCCAGTTCAATTGCAGCTTAAATTAAGAGGCTACTGATGGACTCCAAACATTCCCCTGCAATGTCAGCTCCAGGGTGAATAGGATACTAACCCTTCTGAGTGATGAACCTATTCCCTCCCACCAAAGATAAGCAATAGAAAGATTTTCCCTTATACTGATGGGCCAGTTCAATTCCCCATGCTCCCACATGCATACCCAGCTGTCTGAGAGATATGTTTCCCTGACATGGTACTGGGGCTTCTTCTTTTTCAATTACCAAAGAGGGAGTGATCAGGGGATACCTTGGGATATGGAAGAGAATTCACTGATTCTAGGGAAGTGCACCATCTCTAAGGAAAAAGTCAGCACTGAATAACTTGGCTTGGCTTGGCTTCCTCCCTTCCCTTTAGTAAACTGAAGACATCTGGGATACTCAGGGTCCAGTGGTTTTCAAGCATAGGTGTTGGCCCCAACCACATGATAGATGTTCATCCTGGAATGACTGTTCAAGTCAAACCTGGGAGTCAGGATGATTCAGAGGAAAAGGTATTCGATTACTCATTAGGAAGCCTGGATTCTAGTATTGGCCTTACCACTAATTCTAGAGATGTAGTGAGTCCTAAGTGGGGTCATGAATTTAAAGCATTTTGCAAGATTTAAAGCACTATATAGATGACTTTCAGTCATTTTTCAGTCATGCCCAAATCTTCATGATTCCATTTAGGGTTTTCTTGGTAAAAATACTGGAGTGGTTTGCCATTTCTTTCTTCCAGCTCATTTTACAGATGAGGAAACTGAGGCAAACAGAGTTAAAAGAATGCCTAGGGTCACCCAGCTAGGAAATAGTTGAGGCCAGATTTGAACTCAGGAAGATGAGTCCCTCTGACTTCAGGTTGGGTACTCTCTAACTGCACCATCTGGCTGCCCGACCCCTCCACTAAAATTGACAAATATTTATAAAGTACATACTGTGTACCTTATAAAGGGTAGTAAGGCTTCAAAGAGAAAAATGAAAGGGTCCCTGATGCAAGGAGCTTACCTTCTGTTATAGAGATGCAGCTAGCACACCAGAAAGTAAATACAAGGGAATTTGAGACTAGAGGAAGGAGTTATAGGTAAAGAATTAACGAGAAGGCAACACAGGTGAAGGGCTGAGGCTTAAGGTAATTCAGCACCATCGAAGGTCCTACATGGGGCATAAACATCAGAGGGGCTATTTGAACTCAAGTGCTCTAAGTCTAGAGCCAGGCTTTACATAAACAGTGGAAACTGGAGAGAGCGTTCTGAGCATGGGGGACAGCCTGTCTCCCTGTCCCCCTATACATGAAGGTACAGACCTGAGGATAAGTAGTAGAATGTCAATCTCTGGGAAGAGCTATCAGGCTATAGATATAAGATATAAGGTAGTTTGTGTAGTGATATGAAAAATAAAAAAAAAAATATGTGGGAAGATTTGCTAAGAAGAATCAAGGCCAGTTGTTAAGAAAACACTGAGAAAAAGCAACCCTTTAGAACCCAACCAAGAGAGAGCACTGAAGGAGTTCTGTAGATGCCAGGTTTAGGGTCTCTGCCTTTGCTGAAAGAGCGTGATATTTTCTCAGAGCCCAGCCAAGGGAGTAGACATGGAAAACCTTTAGATAGCAAGCTTGGGTTTCTGCTTTTGCTGACAGCCTAGAAGGTGACTGGTTAGAGAAGAGTAGGGCAACCAGCAAAGGAGCAGCCCCATCCATCAGGGAATTATACACATTATTCCTAAGCAAGACGAACATCAGTGGCCTCAGTCCAGACTGGTGAATTGCCCAAAGCATATGTGTTCCCTATGCATGTGTCTATCTCAATCAATGAACATTTATTAAGCACCTACTGTGTGCCAGGTTCTGTGCTAAGTGCTATCTGCCGAGACCCTGCAAGGTTATGCCTTCTTTCCCATTATGGAACTGTGTTCATCCATGGGATAATGTGTGCCTAGTTTATGGGTGGAATGTCATTGTTCTCGATTTGCCTTCTATTTAGTAAATGTTTCTGCTTAAGAGTTAATGGAGTTCATCTGGCTAATTTGCTAAATGGGAAGTACAAAGGGTGTATGGAGCAGGGGCTGGAGAGAGGCACATTGAATCGATAGAGTGCATTGCTGTAAGAATATGCTTCCCTCCTTGGCCCTTTAGATTTCTGAGAGAGGGAATTGTAGCAGTGTGCCCCCCCCCCCCCGAATATCTCTGTTTCTGTCTCTGTCTCTGTCTCTCTCCCCCCCTCCTCTCCACTCCTCCCCTCCATTCTCTTCCCCTCCCCTCCTCTTCTCTTCTCTTCTTCTCTTCTCTTCTTCTCTTCTCTTCTCTTCTCTTCTCTTCTCTTCTCTTCTCTTCTCT
>NW_027185588.1:875841-885445 GCF_028583685.1 Petaurus breviceps papuanus
CTTCTCTTCTCTTCTCTTCTCTTCTCTTCTCTTCTCTTCTCTTCTCTCTCTCTCCTCTCATCTTTACTTCCCCCACCTCTCTGTCTCTGTTTCTCCATCTCTGTCTTTCTCTGATTCTCTCCTCCTTCCCTTTTCTCTCCCCCCTCTCCCTTTCTCTCTATTTCTTCTCTTTCTCTTTCTTTTCTCACTCTCTGTTTCTCTCTTTCCCCCACCCTTCTCTCTGTCTCTGTCTCCGTCTATCTCTCTCTGTCTCTCTCTGTGTCTCTCTCTGTTTCTCTGTGTCTCTGTCTCTGTCTCTCTGTGTCTCTCTCTCTGTCTCTCTCTCTCTCTGTCTCTCTCTCTCTTTGTCTCTCTCTCTCACAGGCACACACACACACACACACACACACACATTATGCCAATATAGATTAGAATGAGTGAGTCAACCTATAGAAAGAAGAGACAAGTCAGGTTGGGGTCCTAAATTTGATATACTAAATCTGGAAGGAAAGGCTAAAGATGAATTGTGGGAGGCTTTAGATACCAGACTGAGGAATTTGTAAGTTATCCTAGAGACAATGAAGGGTCACTGAAGAATGACAAGGTATAATTCATGTTTTAGGAATAAGACTGATAGATGGTGAATGGAGAGGTTAGAGACTGGAAGCAGAGACACCAATTAGGAAGCTATTTCAAATGGTCCAGTAAAAAAGTGATAGGGTTGGGGTGGCTGAATAGAGCACCGGCCCTGGAGTCAGGAGGACCTGAGTTCAAATCCAGCCTCAGACTCTAAACACTTACTAGCAGTGTGACCTTGGGCAAATCACTTAACCCCAATTGCCCTGCCCTCCCCCCTCCAAAAAGCCAAAAAAGGTTTTTAAAAAAGTGATAGGGCCTGAATTAGTGGTAGTGGCTAGGAGAATGGAGAAAAGGAGGCAGATTTGAGAAATATTGTAGGAGTAGAATGATTAATACTTGGCAACTGGAAGCCCAGAGAGGTCTAGACCCTTGTTCAGTGTCACACTGGGTAATTAATTAGGTTATTCAGGGGGCGGCCAGGTAGCACAGCGAGTAAGAGCACCGGCTCCAGTGTTGAGAAGACCTGGAGATCGAATCCCGGTCTCAGACACTCAGCACCCACCCAGAAACACCTGGCCGTGTAACCTTGAGCAAGTTACTTAACCCCAATTGCTTAGGGGCGGCCAGGTGGCTCAGCGAGTAAGAGCACCGGCTCCAGTGTCGGGATGACCTGGATCAAGTCCCGGCCTCAGATACTCAGCACCACACCCAGAAATAACTGGCCATGTAACCTTAAGCAAGTTACTTAACCCCGATTGCTTTAAAAAAAAAAATTAGGTTATTCAGGATCAAACCCATGTCTTTGGTATATAACTTGTAACTGAAGGTTGGGACTCAACAGTGCAAGAGAGCATTCCCTTGTCCTCGTCTCCCTTCATTCCCCACAGGGCCCCAGAACTCCTCTGTCTTCGTCACCACCTGAGTGAAGGGATGACTTGGATGATGTTGGCAGTGGCAAGTATTGGGGAGAAAGTGGCCCTGACCAGCCCCTCTCTTGGTAGTGATGCTCTCCGAGCAACGTCTGCTCACTCCGTCCCTTTCTTTCCCAGGGCCTTTGTGGAGGCAAGCAGAGACCCACACACTTCATTTAATCTCAAATAAAAAGCAAATAAGGTTTGTTTCCTCACTAACAGCCTGAAGGCCCAGCTTTTGGGGAGAGAGGACCTGAGTAGAAATCATAAACAGCAGACATTAGATTTTATTAGCCCAATCCTTTACCCACACAGGGATCATCACCAAGACACTATTTTTTTTGCAAGAAAAAAAGCAATCTAATACAGCTCAGACAATTACCGGGCTGGCAAAATTAAAAGGGGCCTCCGCCAGGCAGTCTTAGTATTATTACTTAGCATTTACTCAGTACTTTGTATTTGCAAAGCATTTTACAATCTTTTTTTATTTTTTATCATCAATTCCGCCTCCTGGCCCTGTGAGCATGGAGAGGATTATCTCCACTTTGCAGAAACAGAAAAGGACTTGGGATTGTTTCTACACTGGAACAGTGAAATGTATTATTGGCTGCCTCTCCAAAGATACATGGAGGGCACTCTACTCTTAGTAGATAGGATTCTGTGCTTGTAACAAGTGAGGAAGTTCAGATCCTGCCTCTAGCAATTACTAGCTAAATCCATATAATTATGTACATATAGATATGTAATATGTCATTACTATTACATGTCATATAATCTCTGTGAGCCTCAGTTTCCTCTTCTGTAAACTGGGGATAAAGTCATTAGTATTTATCTCCTGGGGTTTTTTCCAATGTTTAATTGAGATCAAAAGATCATAAATCTAGAACCAGAATAAACCGCAGAGGTATTATAGATTTTGAGATGGAAGGGGCCTAAGAGATTGTCTAGTCGAAGCATCTCATTCCACAGATGAGCAAACTGAGGTCCAGAGATGCTTTGCCCAAGGTCACACAAGTAGTAAGTGACAGAGATTCAATTGAACCCAGGTTTCTTCCCAAAACACTGCCTCTGGTTAATACAACAGAGTTCTTTTCAAAATTCTTTTTTTTTTTCATTTTTCAAATGCTTTATTAACTTCTGATTTACATCATTAATTTCCACTGGATTTTGAGTTACAAATTTTCTCCCCGTTTTTCCCCTACCCACAGCCCCAAAATAGCAGTCCCACAGGATATCCCCTCCTCCAATCTGCTCTCTCCCATATTTTTTCCCATACCCCCTTCGACTTTTCCAGTAGGGCATGGTGGATCTCTATGCCCCAGTGCCTGTATATCTTATTTCCCAATTACATGTAAAATAGTATTAATAATAGTATATATATATATATATATATATATAATACATATATATATATATATATTTGGGTATTTGATTTTAAAACTTTGAATTACAGATTCATTCCCTTCCTCCCTTGTCACCCACCCTTACTGGGAAGATAAGCAGTTCAGTATAGGTTGTACATGTGTGGCTAATGCAAAACAGTAACATAGAAGATATATTGCAAAAGACTGACTATATTTCCCTCCCTCCTATTCCACCTCCCACTTGTTCTATTCTCTACTTTGATCCCATCCCTTTACAAAAGTGGGTGCTTCCAACTTCCCTCCCCCCCAGCCTGCCCTCGCTTCCATCATCCCCCCTCTCATCCCCTTCCCCCCTACTCTCCTGTAGGGTGAGATACCCTATTTAGTGTGTATTTCACTCCCTCCTCAAGCCAGATTCAATGGGAATAAGGTTGACCCATTCCCTTTTGCCTTCCTATTCTTCCCCTCCATTGTAACCATTTTCCCTTGCCTCCTCTATATGAGAGAGTTTACCCCATTCTGTCTCTCTACATCTCCTCTGTTTATATTCTTCGCTCACCTCTTAATTTCACCTTTTAAGTATCATCCCTTCCTATTAACTTGGTCCTGTGCCCTCTATCTATGTATATCTGTAAACATATATACACTCATTCACATGTGTATTCATATCCCCGTATACCTTCCGATATAGACATATATATATGTATATATATATCCATTCCCTTCAACTATTTTTATACTAAGAAAAGTTTCATCAGTTACAATTGTCATTTTTCCATGTAGGAATGTAAATAGTTCAACTTTGATAAGTTCCTTATGATTTCTTTTCCCTGTTTACCTTCTCGAACTTCTCTTGCTTCTTGTATCTGAATGTCAAATTTTCTATTCAACTCTGGTTTTTTCATGAAGAATTCTTGATCTTTCAAACTTGAGGCCAGGGGGGTGGAGAGGGACAGCAGCCTCCCCAAGGCTCTAGCACCCCAGTCCGGCCCCCTGCCACCCCCCACCTCCCAGCCTCCGCCGGCTAGCAGTCTCCTTCCAGGGTCTTCCTGCCCCTTTCCCTGTTCAGCATTATTGGAGAGCTGGAGCAGATTTGGTGCATCTCAGAGTGCCCCTCAGAACTCACTTAGCACACCATCCCTCTCTCATCCCCCATCTCGGGACAGGTCCAATGGGTCCTTCTCCAAGCAGACCCTTGGAGGGCCTAGCCAGCACCATTACCTCCAACAAGTAGAGCTCTCCCACCTCCCCTGAGGGGAGCAACGTCTCCAAGGGCAGCGAGGCTTTGGACAAACCCATCAACAATGATGTAGAGGGCATGTGGAGCCCTGACATTGAGCAGAGCTTCCAAGAGGCCCTTGACATCTACCCACCCTATGGAGGGTGCAAGATCATCTTATCAGATGAGGGCAAGATGTATGGCCATAATGAGCTGATTGCTCACTATATTAAGCTCCGGACCAGGAAAACTCGAACCAGGAAGCAGGTATCTAACCACATCCAGGTGCTGGCCAGTGGTAAAGCTCGGGAGATCCAAGCCAAGTTAAAGCACCAGGAAGCTAAGGACAAAGCTCTGCAGAATATGGCGACCATGTCATCTGCTCAGATCATCTCTGCTACAGCCTTCCACAATAAAATGGCCCTTACCCGGTGACCAGCCTACCCAGCAGTCTCAGGGTTTTAGCAAGGAACTTTGCCAGGCCAAGCCGGAACTTCCCACGATGTGAAACCTTTCTCTCAACAAACCTATGCTGTTCAGCCTCGGCTCCGTCTGCCAGGGTTTGAATGTCCTGCTGGGTCCACCCTGTCGCCGTCAACCCCTCCATGGCAAGGCCAAAGTGTGGCCAGCTCCAAGCTCTGGATGTTGGAGTTCTCTGCCTTTTTGGAGCAGCAACAAGACCCAGACACGTATAACAAGCACCTATTTGTACACATTGGCCAGTCCAATCACAGCTGCAGTGACAGCTACCTCGAAGCGGTGGACATCCACCAGATCTATGACAAATTCCATGATAAGAAGGGAGGACTCAAAGAACTCTTTGAACGAGGACCCTCAAATGCCTTCTTCCTCATCAAGTTCTGGGCTGGCCTCAACACCAACACTGAGGATGAAGGCAACTCTTTTTGTGGCGTCTCCAGTCAATATGAGAGCCCTGAGAACATGATCATCACCTGCTCCACCAAAGTCTGCTCCTTTGGCAAACAGGTTGTGGAGAAAGCAGAGTCAGAAAATGCCCACTATGAGAATGGCCACTACTCCTACTGAATACTACCGAATTCACCAGTCTCCTCTTTGCGAATATATGATTGACTTCATCTATAGGTTAAAGCACCTGCCAGAGAAATACATGATGAACAGCGTATTGGAGAACTTCACTGTTCTGCAGGTGGTGACCAACAGAGATACCCAGGAAACCTAACTGTGTATTGCATATGTGTTTGAAGTGTCTGTAAGTGAGCACAACATCACATCTACCGGCTGGTGAAAGAATAAGAGACTTGGGGATGGAGGATGAGAAGAACCAGGCTGTGTGTGTACAGGGAAAGGAGGGAGATCTGGTCTATGCCTGAAGTTCATAATCAAGAAGAGAACATTTCCCACCCCCCACCCCCCCTTCCCAAGAGCAAATATATTCCACTAACCTCAAATAAACTAAAGATATTACATATTTTCAAAAAAAAAAAAAAGAATGCTTGAAAGTCCTCTATTCCACTGAATGACCATATTTTCCCCTGAAACATGATACTCAGTTTTGCTGGGTAGGTGATTCTTGGTTTTAATCCCAGATCCTTTGACCTCCAGAATATCATATTCCAGGCCCTTCAATCCCTCAGTGTAGAAGCTGCCAGATCCTGAGTTATCCTGATTGTGTTTCCATAATATTCAAATTGTTTCTTCCTGGCTGCTCGTAATATTCTCTCCTTGATCTGGGAATTCTGGAACCTGGCTATAATATTCCTAGGAGTTTTCTTTTTGGGATCTTTTTCAGGAGGTGATCGCTGGATTCTTTGAACCTCTATTTTGCCTTCTGGTTCTAAAACACCAGGGCAATTTTCCTTGAGAATTTCTTGGAGGGTGATTTCTAGGTTTTTTCTTTGATCATGGCTTTCAGGTAGATCAATAATTTTTAAATTATCTGTCCTGGATCTATTTTCCAGGTAAGTGTTTTTTCCCATGAGATATTTCACATCGCCTTCTATTCTTTCATTTGTTTGGATCTGTTTAGCAGCATCTTGATTTCTCATAAAGTCACTAGCTTCCCTTTGCTCCATTCTAAATCTGAGGGAATGATTTTCCTCATTGAGGTTTTGAGCTTCTTTTTCCATCTGGCAAATTTGACTTTTTAAGGCATTCCTCTCCTCATTGCCTTCTTGAGCCTCTTTTGCCAATTGAGTCAGTCTGTTTTTTAAGGTGTGATTTTCCTCAGTCAGGCTGTTGACTTTCATTTCATAATTTTCTTGCATAGTTCTCATTTCTCTTCCTAATTTTTCCTCCTCTTCTCTTATCTGCTTCTTAAGGTCCTCTATGGCCTGTAACCAGCTCGTATTTTCCTTTGAAGCTTTTGGTGCAGGAGTTCTGACTTCACTGTCTTCCTCCTGTTCCATGCTTTGCTCCTTTTTGTCCCCAAAATAGGAGTCTAATGTTGGATTCTTCTGTTTGCTTTGCTTCCTTTGCCTGGTCATGTTGCCACTCAATTACTTGACTTTTGGGCTTTTTGCCACAGTAGGACTCTGCTACCAGACAGGGGAGCTTCGTACCAAACACTGGGGTTTTCTCAGCTGCCAGAGGTATTATATTGGGTGTTCTCTCTGAAGCCTCTTCACACTCTGGCAAGCTGGTCACACACCCCAGGACCTCCACCCTAGACTGCAATCCAGATTCAAGCAGGTTTAAAGCAAGAGCAATTACCCCTCAGACTGGTCACTTGGTCCCCCTACACTCCGCAGACCAGGAGCTGAAGCTGCCACGTGGCTCTGGCTGTACCGGGAGTCTCAGCGGCTTCTCACCCTGGGGGCAAAAGCTGATGCTCTCCCAACTACTGGTCCCAAAGTCCACACTGCACTGACCTCTCACATTGTCCTTCACATCTATGTGTTGATAAATCTGGAAACGGCCACAGATGCTGGTGATCTGGAGTCCCTCCAGCCAGTGGCTGGTCAGGCCCACCCTGGAGCTAAAACCTCGGCTCTCAAGTGGCTGGGCTCGGCTCCCAGAGTGCTGCACTGGCCACTTGCTGCTGGCCTGCCAGACTGTCCTTAGTGGGAGGTTAGCTTATCTGTGTCATTTTGTGGGTTCTTTAGCTCCAAAGTTTGTTCAGAGTCCCCTTTTACATGGATTGGGGAAGGTGAAGGTGAAGCCCCAAGGAGGTCCTGCTTCTACTCCTCCATCTTGAACAGAAAGCTTCTTTTCAAAATTCTTAAAGTGCCATAGAAGTAAATGTTGGCTATGACACAGAAGAGGAGGACTGTTTATCAATAGGCCAGTGCGTTGTCAAGACTTTCACATTCACACTTCTATAGTGCTTTGAGATTTATAATGAATTATAATTAAAATTATAATAAATATTTATTGACTGAGTATTGATAATAAAGCACTTTCCTGACAGCAATAATGTGAATTAAGTATCCCAGGTATGAATATTCCCATCAGAATCATAACTAGAGATTTTCATGCATGGGACAAGTTTTCCACACTCAAATCAAATAACAAGAAGCATAGTCATAAATCTAATTTTTTACAAATTAGATAAATGGGGGTGGGAAGAAAGAAAAGCCTTAGAGGACATCTTGTGGCGGGAAGACAGAGACCTAAGGATAACCCAGGGCCACTGATAGGAAGAGTTCTGCAGATGATGTATGGGGAGTAGGCAAGCGCAAACCATGGAGGAGTTTACCTGAGGTCACTCCCCTAATGTCAAAGCCCCAGTTGCCTGGCCCTAGTTACAGCTCTAATCCATGGAGATCAGACGAGGAAACTGAGGCCTGATCAGGTTAAGAGACTTACCAGACGTCCCACAGCTATTAAATGCCCTAGCCAAGGATTAGAATCATAGTAGCTAGGATTTATATAGCACTTAAAGGTGTGCAAAGCGCTTTACATACATTATCACCTGTGCTCCTCACTGCATTCTTGGGAGGGAGCTGCTATTATTTTCACCATTTTTTCAGATAAGAAAACTGAGAATGAGGGAGGTAAAATGGATTACCCAGAGTCACAAAGGTAGAAAATATCTGTGGCAGGACTGGAACTCAAGTCTTCCTAAGTCTAAGTCTCATGCTTTGTCCACTGCACCACCTAGCTGTCCATCACTTTCACTCTCACTCTCCTTACTTGTAAAATGATGGGGTTAGATTAAATGGCTACTGTAAAATAATAAGGTTAATGACAGCACCTGTCTCCTAGGGTTATTGTGAGGACAAAGTGAGATCATATTTGTAAACCTTTAAAAATGTTATACAGAGGCATCTAGGTGGCACAGTGAATAGAGCACCGGCCCTGGAGTCAGGAGGATCTGAGTTCAAATCCAGCCTCAGACACGTAACACTAGCTGTGTGACCTTGGGCAAGTCACTTAACCCCAATTGTGCTTCCTTTCCCCCTCCAAAAAGACAAAATATATATATATATATATGCTATATAAATGCAAGCTGTTACTATTACCTGCCTAAGGTCATACAATCTTTGGACTCCAAAACTCTGCTCTTTGCTTTATATCATATTGATTCAAATGATTGTCTCTGCAGATTCTGAACAAAGCTTTCTTTTTGTGTTACAGAATGTTACAGAAGAAAGCAGTTGGAAGGATGACCTATTGAGAATGTCATTGACTCCATGGCCTGACTCGGTTCCTCCCAGGAGGCCATTAATTAGCACAGGAATGAAAAGACTTCCCTTTAGCCCCAGCAAGTTGCAACAATCTCAAGTTTCTGTCAATTTTGAAAGCACCTGATAAATTTCTCTGGGTCACTGCCAAGAACAGACTGGACAGGAAAGTTCTCTAGAATTCTTGGAACTCCTTCTGCTGGGTGCTGTGTATTTTTTGTGTGTGGGAAGGGTATAACTAAGTCCCTATGATTAAGGGTCTCACTTGAGAAATCAAAAGGATGAGGGATAACATACCATTTGTGGATTATGTTGTCTTGAGGATTCTTTTCATGCATAGTTTGACTAGATGCTCAGTGGGGTCCCTTTCATCTCTCAAATTCCAGGATTATGGATGCAGGGCTGTTTCTATAACTTATTGGATGCTTTGGTAGTACATGGAGTAGAGTCAAGTAGTTAACACCCCCCCCCATCTTAGACCCTTATCTACTCTATTTCAGTAACCTCTTAACTAAGTTATTACAATAGCCTTCCTCTAGTCTATCTGACTTCAGTCTCCATCCTCCACATAGATGCCAAATTGGTATTTCTAAAGCAGAGGTGCAGAGGTCTGACCATCTCTGTCTCTCTGTCTGTCTCTCTCTCTGTCTCTGTCTCTCTCTTTCTCTATGTTTCTCTCTGTGTCTCTCTCGGTCTCTCTTTGTCTCTCTGTCTGTCTCTCTGTCTTTCTTTCTGTCTCTTTCTCTCTGTCTCTCTATTTCTCTCTATTTCTCTCTCTGTCTCTTTCTCTCTCTTTCTGTCTCTCTCTGTCTCTCTGTCTCTCTGTCTCTCTCTGTCTCTCTGTCTCTCTCTGTCTCTCTCTCTGTCTCTGTCTCTGTCTCTCTCTCTCTCTCTCTCTCTGTCTCTCTCTCTCTCTCTCTCACACACACACACACACACACACACACA
>NW_027185588.1:885845-886887 GCF_028583685.1 Petaurus breviceps papuanus
TGCTTCCTTTCCCCCTCCAAAAAGACAAAATATATATATATATATATGCTATATAAATGCAAGCTGTTACTATTACCTGCCTAAGGTCATACAATCTTTGGACTCCAAAACTCTGCTCTTTGCTTTATATCATATTGATTCAAATGATTGTCTCTGCAGATTCTGAACAAAGCTTTCTTTTTGTGTTACAGAATGTTACAGAAGAAAGCAGTTGGAAGGATGACCTATTGAGAATGTCATTGACTCCATGGCCTGACTCGGTTCCTCCCAGGAGGCCATTAATTAGCACAGGAATGAAAAGACTTCCCTTTAGCCCCAGCAAGTTGCAACAATCTCAAGTTTCTGTCAATTTTGAAAGCACCTGATAAATTTCTCTGGGTCACTGCCAAGAACAGACTGGACAGGAAAGTTCTCTAGAATTCTTGGAACTCCTTCTGCTGGGTGCTGTGTATTTTGTGTGTGTGGGAAGGGTATAACTAAGTCCCTATGATTAAGGGTCTCACTTGAGAAATCAAAAGGATGAGGGATAACATACCATTTGTGGATTATGTTGTCTTGAGGATTCTTTTCATGCATAGTTTGACTAGATGCTCAGTGGGGTCCCTTTCATCTCTCAAATTCCAGGATTATGGATGCAGGGCTGTTTCTATAACTTATTGGATGCTTTGGTAGTACATGGAGTAGAGTCAAGTAGTTAACACCCCCCCCCATCTTAGACCCTTATCTACTCTATTTCAGTAACCTCTTAACTAAGTTATTACAATAGCCTTCCTCTAGTCTATCTGACTTCAGTCTCCATCCTCCACATAGATGCCAAATTGGTATTTCTAAAGCAGAGGTGCAGAGGTCTGACCATCTCTGTCTCTCTCTCTGTCTCTGTCTCTCTCTTTCTCTATGTTTCTCTCTCTGACTCTCTCGGTCTCTCTTTGTCTCTCTGTCTGTCTCTCTGTCTTTCTTTCTGTCTCTTTCTCTCTGTCTCTCTATTTCTCTCTATTTCTCTCTCTGTCTCTTTCTCTCTCTTTCTGTCTCTCTCTGTCTCTCT
>NW_027185588.1:886897-894979 GCF_028583685.1 Petaurus breviceps papuanus
CACACACACACACACACACACACACACACACACACACACACACACACCATGAAATGTCATAAAGCTTCAATAGATCCTTATTGACTTTAGGATAAAATCCAAACTCATCAGTGTGGCATTCAAAGTCTGTCCCAGCCTATGTCCTGCCTGTCTTTCTAGGTTGATTATACTTCATACTCTTCCATGGAGGAGTATGCTAGAGCTAGCTTGGACTGGCTATTGAAAGTCAACTATTAAATTTTCAGTGTGAGCCTTTACACCTTGAAAATTAGCAAATCCAAATCAGGACTCTATCCACTGTGCCACCGACTTGTGAGAGACAGACAGTTGTTAAATTTTCAGTGTGAATATTTACATCTCAGAAATTAGGAAACACTACAAATCAGGGCTTTATTTATAATTTTATTGATTTGGGGGTTTAAGAAATTGATGGGGGAAATATTAATAATGCACATTAAACTTAAAGGTATATCCTGGTTTTGGAGAACTGGTTGTTAAAACATTTGTCAGCATACCACTGCTTTTTTGCACTATATAATCCAGCCAGATTGGCTTTCTTGATATTCCTCATACACAGTGTACAATTCCTTATCTTGATTCTATGCCCAGTGCTCTAGGCACTATGGAGTGCCCTAACTAACCTTCTATTGCCTCCCAGTCAATGATTTCTCTATGTGCATTTTTTTCTCCCTCTGTTAGAATAAATATTCCTTAAGGGCAGGGATTTTTTTTCTGGGTTTTTGGGGGGTTTTTTTTGTTTTGTTTTTGTTTTCGTTTTATAACCTTCCTTCTGGTCTCCCTATATCTGGTATAGTGTTTAGCACATAGGGATAGAGCTAAAGACTGAACCTGTGATTTATTTGGTACAAGGGCCTCCCAGGTAAGAAAACTCCTTCTACCAATGCAGGTTGGCACCTTCTGTCTCAAGTAGCATCGATGGGACTCCAATCCTCACCTTTCCATTACAAGTCCAATGTTCTTTCCTCACTGACTCAGCAACCAATGGGTTGCTAACCCTGAGTCTTTTCTTGAAAAATCTGAGGGATTACTTTTGGGAAACTTTTTTTCCAAGTCCCTGACTTCTGAGTGCTGGTTTGAAATAAGGAAGACTCCTCTTTATGAGTTTAAATCTGGCCTCAGACACTTCCTGGCTGTGTTACCCTGGGTAAGTCATTTAACCCTATTTGCCTCAGTTTCCTAATCTGTAAAGTGATCTGGAGAAGGAAATGGCAAACTACTCCAATATCTTTGCCAAGAGAACTCCAAATGGGGTCACAGAGTGGGACAGGACTGAAATAACAAACAGCTGACTTCTTTGCTCTGCAGTGGCCTCTGCTACCTCTGACTGCATCTTCTCTCAATCTCCCAGCTTTGAATCTTTTCCTGCTGAGCCCCCTGGGACTTCATCATCTCTGAGAGCTGATAGGCAGGGCAGAAGGGCTGGCAGATGCCTGCTGATCCAACAAGGGCCTGTTCTTTCTTTTATTTGAATGAAATCACATCTTTGCTAATGGGTTATATAGCTTTGGTCCAGGAATCAATGAAATGTAATTAATTCAAAATAAGCTTCCTCCTTCTCTTTCCCTGAGTCCCAGACTGCAGGGGGTAAGCAGAGTTCTAAGAAAGTGGTACAAGAAGGAGACACATGATATACAGGGCAGCAAGGAGGTCAGCCAGCCTTCTGGGGAGGGCTGGGAAGGAGTGGGGGCCTTTCTCTAGAGCATTCAGTTTTCCTGGATAAGATCATAGAGTCATAGTTTTTAAATCTGGAAGATAACTTAGAGAAGATTCGTTCAAAGTCTTCATTTCATAGCTGAGGAAACTGAAAAAGCCGAGTACTTAAGGTTAGGACATGAGGGCGGGTTGACCTGGTTGAGACCCAAGAGGACCCCTAGACTAGCCCCTTCACTTTCCAGAGGAGAAAACTGAGTGATCAAAAGGCTAAGCGACTTGCCTAGTGTCATACAGGTGCTAAGCTTCAGAGGTTGAATTTGAACTCATGTCCTCTGTGACTACAGAGTTAGAGATTTCTTCTATGCCAGACTCAGGGATATATGTGCAGTGAGTAGGGGGCTCCTTTTCTCTTGAGGTTGGCAGGGGATTCTCTTGACTTTTCCATCAACCATGAGTATACTACTTCTATTGTCATGAACTCCAAAATTCCTTGATCTAATCAGAATCTTTTCCTATATATGTCTTCTAACTTCTCTCTTCTGATCCCTTCACACCTAACAGTTACACTAGCCTGTTTGGGGGGGGGGGTCTGCCTGTCTCAACTCTCTCCCCACTCCAGTGAGCCTTCTCACAGATTTCAAATATACACTCGTACAACATAAATCTCTGTCCATGTCACACACACACACACACACACACACACACACACAACCCCCTATCTCCATTCAGACAACGCCAGTGATTCACTATTTTTCTTGTTATTCAGTTGTGTTCAATTCCATTTGGGGTTTTCTGGGTAAATATACTGGAATGATTTACCATCCTTCTCCAAATCATTTTACAGAGGAGGAAACTGAGGCAAACAGAGTTAAGTGACTTGGCCAGGGTCACACAGGTAGAACATGTCTAAGCTAGGATTTGAACTCAGGTCTTCCTGACTATGCACTATGGAGCCACCAAGCTGCTCTGTGATTCGCTATCTCCAGGATCAAATATAAAACTCATAACCTGGTCCCTTTCTGCCTTTCCAGTTTTCTTTCACATTACAACCCTCCTACTTCTTTGATCCAATGAAACTGGCTTCCTTACTGTTCTTCAAAATTGATGCCCCCATCTCCCAACTCCAAGTTTTCTTGCTGGCTGTCTGCCATGCCTAGAATTCTCCCTCTTCATCTCTTGGCTTCCTTCAAGTCCCAGGCAAAATCCCACCTTCTGCAAAATGCCCCTCCTGATTCTCTTTAATTCTGATTCCTTCCCTCTATTGATTATCTTCAATTTATCTTATAAATCTATATGTATCTATCTACATGTACATATGTATGTATATGTATATATCTATCTAAATCTTGTTTGTACATAGTTGTTTACATGTGGTCTTCTCATTAGATTGTGAGCTGTTCAAGAGCAGATTGTCTTTTTACCTTTCTTTATACCCCCAGGGTTTAGCCCAATACTATGTAGTAGGTACTTAATAAATTCTTGCTAGCTGACCTAACCCTGCTCTTCATTCTTGTTGTGATCTCTAACCCTTTAACATTTCCGTTATTTCCCAGTTCACTACCCCCTTCACCGTCTACACTGTCCTACCATGAAGGACCAAGTAAAATCTCCACCTTGGATCCCCTTACCACTTTGTCTTTTCACCAAGTCATACCTTACTAAATTCCAACCCTTGCTTATTCCCACTGTCTGACTCCGTTTATCCTATTTACTTCTTTTTACATGATCCCAAATGGAGTTAGAGGAAATTGCAAAACTGTACTGATTGAGTCGAATAGAAATTTCTGTCATATAATGTCACCTGGGGCCTCACTGTAGTAAAGAAATCCTTTTATATCTTCCAAATCAGCTCACAATCCCACTTGAAGATGAGGTTGAGGGATGAATGGATGAATGAATGAGTGAGCAAGTGAATGAATAGATGAAAAAGTGTTTATTAAACACTGAGCATTATACTAAGCATTGTGCATATAAATGTAAAAGCAAAGAAAGTTCCTGACTTCAGGGAGTTTACATTCAGTATCTTTTAGACTGTGAATCAACACCTCCTTTCATGGAACAAAGGCAGAACTGATGTGATCAGGATTTGGAAACTGGAAAAGAAAGGACTAGGTATGGGTGTGGAAGCAAGGTGCTGCCAAGCCTGTTGAGAAGGTAGCTAGGGCATAGGAAGTGGATCAGGTAAGGCAGTCAACAGATAGTCCAGCTAGAGCCCTAGGGCAGAAGTTTTGGTGATGAAGGGATTAAAATGTCCAAGAGGAGCTCTCTTCTCTGGTGGCAAGACCAGTTGAGAAAATGGCTGCTGAATAGGGAGTGCTGAGACTGGGGACATTTTAGGTTGGTACAGTAGAAACAGGACTGGAATGAAAGTCAGAGGACCTGGGTTCAAATCTCGCTTCTCTTTTTTACCCCTTAGGTGGTCTTGGGCAAGCAATTTAGCCTCTGATGGCCAAAGTTTCCTCATCTATAAAATTATGGCTAGACAACCTCTAACCTCCAGCTTAGAATTAAATCTGTGATCCTTATGCCCTGGGTTTAAATTTCAGTTTGCCACTTGTTACCTGGGTAACCTTGGCCAAGAGAAGGGAATAAGCATTTATATAACCAGGCACTTTGCTAAAAGTTTTTTACAAGTAATATCTCATTTGATCCTTGTAACATTTCTGGGAGCTGGGTGCTATTCTCTCTCTACTATAGTTGAGGAAACTGAGGCAAACAGATTAAGTGACTTCCCCAAGATCACACAGCTAGTAAATATCTGGGGCTGGATTTGAACTCAGGTCTTCCTCATTAGCATTCTATCCAATTTGTCACCACCTGCCAAGACACTTAGCCTCTGCAGACCTCAGCTCTTCTCATCTGTCAAATGAGAGGGCTCAAACTATTCTGCTTCTGAGATTCCTTCCAGCTATAAATCTATACACTATGCTGGTTCTGCTTGGAAAAGCTGGCACACGTGAGGACACATGTGTGAGTGTCCAACCTTCTGTTCCTACAGAAAACTCTGGAGAATAGTATTTGAATGGAGTTGACTAAGTTGAGGAAGCAAAAGCAAAGCTCTGTTTAGGCTTTCCTGTTATAGGTGCATTTGCTAATTACTAAATCTTCCTGGAGGCCAATTGACTCTAATTAAAACATAGGGATGCTTCCCCCTCAGTATTTCAGGATTGCAACAACTTTCATTATCATTCGTTTTCTTGGCTCCAGGGGCCCTACCAGGCTGTTTTCAGAGATTAGAGGAAACCACACTTTCACTCACCTTTGTCTTGAATCTCACCTCTGGGAGGTTTTCAAAGGGATGAGGTTCAAGTCTTCCCTTTGGAATGTATCAGTTGTGACCTTCCTTATCCTTTAGCCCCTCAGCCTCAGGTCACTCTCTAATTTTAATCTACAGTTATCTCTTCCAAATTGTGGGGGTAAGAGGAGCTATGTCCCCATGATCTAAAAAATTCATGTAAATTTTTTTTGGCCCTTTATACCAGAGAAGTCTGACTTTTTTCTTTTTTTTATGGAGTGTTTACAGTGCCTTTTGTAAGATTTGGGTTGATGTTATACAATACTATACACATATTTTATGCATTTCTGAATTTTTAAACTTTTTCTGTGCTGTCTACTGGCCTTCATGTGTCATGTGTGACTTCTGTAAAACTCCCCAAAAATTTCCATATAATTTCTTATGACAACCCACTATATATCAAAACCATGATGGGGAAAGTTGGGATGTGGAAGAGATAACTGTACTATAAGTTATAAATGGACTACAGGCAGGTCACTGATGGTGAATTCAATGGTATCCTTAAGGTGAATATTGTGACATCCTAGGCTACTATCATCACACAGTGTTAGAATCATCTCATCCTTTTAAATATGTGGAGTCAAGGCTAAAAGAATCTGGACAAATCATTCAATCTTTTAGTGCTCAGTTTCTTCATCTGTAAAACAGGCAGGTTTTTCACTTCTAAAACTCAATGGCTGCTGAGGTCCCTACCAGGTCTAGCTGTATGCCCAAATTATCATGGAAAACTGCCCTGATATTCTGGAATCAGAAGGTAAAATAGAAATTGAAAAAATTCACCGATTACCTCTTGAAAGACATGCCAAAAGTAAAACTCCTAGGCAAATTCCAGAGTTCCCAGGTCAAGGATAAAATATTGCAAGTAGTCAGGAAGAAACAATTTGAGTATTGTGGAAACACGATCAGGATAACACAAGATCTACCAGCTTCTACATTAAGGGATTATAGGGCTTGGAATATGATATTCCAGAAGTTAAAGGAGCTAGGATTAAAACCAAGAATCATCTACCCAGCAAAACTGAGTATAATACTTCAGGGGAAAAATGGAAATTCAGTGAAATAGAGGAATTTTAAGCATTCTTGATGAAAAAAAAAAAACAGAGCTGAAAAGAAAATTTGACTTTCAAATACAAGAATCAAGAGAAGCATGGAAAGGTAAACAGGAAAGAGAAATCACAAGGGACTTATTAAAGTCGAACTCCTTACATTCTTACATGGAAAGATGATATTTGTAACTCATGAGACCTTTCTCAGTATTAGGGTAGTTGGAGGGAATAGACAGACAGACAGACAGACAGACAGACAGACAGACAGACAGACAGACAGACAGATAGATAGATAGATAGATAGATAGATAGATAGATAGATAGATAGATAGATAGATAGATGGATGGATGGATGGATGGATGGATGGATGGATGGATGGATGGATGAATGGATGGATGGATGGATGGATGGATGGATGGATGGATGGATGGATAGAAACAGATACATAGATACATAGATAGAAAGCACAGGGTGAGTTGAATATGAAAGGATGATATCTAAAAAATAAAATTAAAGGTTGAGAGAGGAATATATTGGGAGAAGGAAAAAGGGAGATATAGAATGGGGTAAATTATCTAGCATAAAAGAGGCAAGAAAAAGCCTTTACAATGGAGGAGAAGATGGGGGAAGTGAGAGGGAATGAGTGAATCTTACTCTCATTGGATATGGCTTAAGGAGAGAATAATATACATATTCAATTGGGTATCTTACCCTACAGAAAATTAAGGAGGAAGGGGACAAAAGGGAGGGCATGATAGAAGGGAGAGCAGATTGGGGGAGGGGGTAGTCAGAAGCAAACACTTTTGAAAAGGGACAGGGTCAAAGGAGAAAATAGAATAAATGGGGGGTGGGATAGGATGGAGGGAAATATAATTAATCTTTCACAACATGACTATTCCGGAAGTATTTTGCACAAGTACACATGTATAACCTATACTGAAGTGCTTGCTTTCTCAATGAGGATGGATGGGGAGGGAAGAAGGGAGAAAATTTGGAACTCCAAGTTTTAAAAACAAATGTTAAAGATTGTTTTTACATGCAACTTGGAAATAAGATATATAAGCAATGGGGTATAGAAATATATCTTGCCCTACAAGAAAGTAAAAAGGGGGAGGCAGGTAGCACAGCGAGTGCTATATCCCAGCTCCAGTGTCAGGATGACCTGGAGATCGAATCCCGGGCTCAGACACTTAGCACCCACCCAGAAACACCTGGCCGTGTAACCTTGAGAAAGTTACTTAACCCCAATTGCTTAGGGGCAGCCAGGTGGCTCAGCGAGTAAGAGCACTGGCTCCAGTGTCGGGATAACCTGGGGATCAAATCTGGGCTCAGATATTCAGCACCACACCCAGAAATAACTGGCCATATAACCTTGAGCAAGTTAC
The DNA here is from genome assembly GCF_028583685.1 of Petaurus breviceps papuanus. NCBI lineage: Eukaryota > Metazoa > Chordata > Mammalia > Diprotodontia > Petauridae > Petaurus > Petaurus breviceps. The sequence continues at coordinate 894,299 of NW_027185588.1, forward strand.
TTAACCCCGATTGCTTTAAAAAAAAAAGTAAGGGGGTGGGGCAGCTAGGTGGCACAATGAATAGAGCACCGGTCCTGGAGTCAGGAGGACCCGAGTTCAAATCTGGGCTCAGACACTTAACACAAAAACTAGCCATGTAACCTTGAGCAAGTCACTTAACCCCAATTGCCCTCTAAAAAAAAAGTAAAAAAAAAAAAAAAGAATAGAATGAACTTCATTTCAACAAATATTTGGGGTGGCTAGGTGGCGCAGTGAGTAGAGCACTGGACCTGGAGCCAGGAGGACCTGAATGTGGATCCAGCCTCAGACACTTAACACGAACACACACACAAACTAGCCGTGTAACCTTGGGCAAGTCACTTAACCCCAACTGCCCTCCAAAAAGAAGAAGAAAGGAAGAAAGGAAGAAAGAAAGAAAGAAAGAAAGGAAGGAAGGAAGGAAGGAAGGAAGGAAGAAAGAAAGAAAGAAAGAAAGAAAGGAAGGAAGGAAGAAAGAAAGAAAGAAAGAAAGAAGGAAGAGGGAAGGAAGGAAGGAAGGAAGGAAGGAAGGAAGGAAGGAAGGAAGGAAGAAAGAAAGAAAGAAAGAAAGAAAGGAAGGAAGGAAGAAAGAAAGAAAGAAAGAAAGAAGGAAGAGGGAAGGAAGGAAGGAAGGAAGGAAGGAAGGAAGGAAGGAAGGAAGGA
>NW_027185588.1:894989-907069 GCF_028583685.1 Petaurus breviceps papuanus
AAGGAAGGAAGGAAGGAAGGAAGGAAGGAAGGAAGGAAGGAAGGAAGTGTCTTATAAGATGTTGTCCAGGGTTCCCTTTGGATCATGGCTTTCAGGTAGTCCAATGATTCTGACATTGTCTCTCCTAATCTGTTTTCCAGGTCATTTGTTTTTCCAATGAGGTATTTTACATTTTCTTCCATTTTTTCATTCTTTTGAATGTGTTTGATTGATTCATTATCTCTCGTAGAATCATTAGCTTCCACTTATGCAATTCTAACTTCTAAGGAGTTGTTTTCCTCAGTTAACTTTTGTACTTTCTTTTCCATTTGGCCAACTGTATTTTTTAAAAAGTTGTTTTTTCCCCCAGTGGATTTTTCTATCACCCTTTCCACTTGGTCAACTTTACTTTTTAAGCAGTTGTTTTCTTGATTTTTTTTTCATGATTCTCTTGCATTGCTCTCTTTTTTTCTCCCAATTTTTCTTCTACATCTCTTATATGATTTTCAAACTCCTTTTGAGCTCTTTCATGGTCTCAAGCTCTTTCTGGGTTTGAGATCACTCCCCTTTTTTGGGGAGGGCAGTTTGTTCATAGGTGTTTTGATATTGTTGTCTTCTTCTGATTTTGTCTTGATCTTCCCTGTCACCATAATAACTTTCTATGGTCAGATTCTTTTTTAAAAATATTTTTTTATCATCCTTTTTTAACCTTTTTCCCTTCCTTTTAAATTTTGGCTCTGCTTTTTGGATAGAAAGGGAACTTTCTCAGATTTCTTGTGCCAAGGGCTGCAGGCCTTGTCTGTTCACCTGGTGTTGCACTGATGTTGCCCTCATATCTGATGCTGTGCTGATGGGGGTGAGGTGGGGGGATGACTGGTGCTGTTGGAGGTTGTAGGAGTCTGGCAGTTTACGTAATGCTGGGGTCCTAGTGATGGTGTCTAGTGTGCTCTCAGGCCCAGTAGGGTGTTTCTGAATTTCCCTGGGGCTACACTGAAGCACATGGAGGTCTAGCCACTAGAGGCTTCCTCTTTTCCTGGGGTTATGCTGAAGTACATGGTGGGTCATGGAGCTGGAGTCTGCCAGTTCCCCTGGCTATGCTGAGACATGTGGAGGAGTGGAGGTTCTGGTCTTGGCATTTTCCTGCTTCATTGCACTGGGGCTCAGGATCTCCCACTGGTTTGCTGAGGTGGGGCTTGCTTCTGGCTTGCTAGGATGCTTCCTGCCCTGGACTGGGCTCCCCTTTTACCCACATGATTCAGACATTTCCTGCCAATCTTCCAAGTTTCTTAGACTCAAAGATTGTTTTACTCGATCTTTTTGATGGTTCGTCTGTTCCAGGATTTGTTTTGGGTGTTTTATTTCATGGTTGTTTGTAGGTAAATATGAGAAAGTTATGGAGATTTACTGCTAACTCTGCCATCTTGGTTCCTGGAAGTGTCTCAAGTTCTTTATGATGAAGAGACAGAAGTATAGTATATCATGTGAATTTTCAGATTTCAGAAGCATGGTAAAATAGCTAAGTCCATTGATCTGTTGCATATTTTTCTTCCCAGAATCTGCCATGTTTTGGGGGCATTTATAAAAACTCTTTAGGCTTGCATGCAGCCAAAATAGGTCTTTAAGGCAAGCTAGACTTGTTGCTTTTCAGCAGATATGAAAGACATACCTTTCCCATTTTCTATCTCCCAATCTATATATTATCCACTTTTTATAAGTAGGCCATCTCCAATTGTCCTGATCTATATCTAACCACTGGACCCAAATGGTTCTGGAGGAGAAAGTGAGACTGGTGACTTTGCACAACTTTTCCTCACTTAAATCCAATGCACTTGCAATTCACAGCATCAACTTTCCAATGTCATCACCCTCTTTGAGAACAAAGGATAAACCACAACCTTTTATAAGCATTCCAAAAATTGATGTGGTTCCAAGTATCATTTTGGGTAGCCCAAATTGAGATGCTATCATTACCTGGCTATTTTTAAGGAAAATTCATAGGTAGAGATACACATTTTTAGGCAGTGGAGTTTATAAAAACGTTAACGTGCACATTTATGTTAATATGACAGCTCAGAATGGCAGATCTCTGAGCTTCATCTAGTAAGAAGAAATATATATATATATATATATATATATATAAGTGGTTTAAACATCTGTCTTCATGGTTCAGAAATATTGTAACTTAATACATCATTCTGCTAACTTTCTTGGAGTACACTGTGGTTGTTCCAGAATGGAAATGGAAATCAATGGATTTAAGCACTGAAGCAATTACGTACGAGGACTTGAAGTTCAAGATTTCACAATATCAGATTGGTAGATCTAGAATGGACCCCAGAGACCCTAGTCCAATTCTGTCAATTTACAGATGAGGAAACTGAGGCACAGAGAGCAAAGGTCACTTGTCCAAAATTGAGAGAAGTGATAAAGGCAAGATCTGAACCCAGGTCTTCTGATTCCACAGCCTCCATTCTTTCCATAGTATCATGCTGTCCTTATTAGCTAAGTAAAAAGAATCAGTGCGCTGGATTAAGGACAGATTTACCACCTTAGCTATATTCCCAGTGCTATCTACCCAATAGGCACTTAATGAATGTTTGCTGAATTAAATGGAATCTCTTAGCCATTGTCAATAAGACTTAACAAAGCTGCCTGGGAACTGACTTTCCTGAATAAGTTCTTGATGTATTTTTTTGTTGTTATCTGCCTCTTTCTCACACACGTAAAATCAAATGTGTCTATTAATATCCTTCCCAAACTGTCCTTGACCAGAACTGAACAAAATATTGTCTTCTGACCAGGGAAGTCTAGAGCAGGACTGTTCCCTGCTTGGTCCTCATTGCTATACCTTTTACAATGTAGTTTAAGGCAACCTAAAAACTATTATAGCTACTTTGGTTGCCATGACACACTCATGTCTCAAGTGAAATTTTGGGTCCCCTAAGAGAATAAGTTAGGGGGTGCAGTGGATAGAGCCCCATACCTGATATCAGGAAGACCTGAATTCAAATTCATCCTCAGATATTGCTAGGAGTGTGATCTTGGGCAAGTGACTCTGTTTGCTTCAATTTTCTCAACTGTAAAATGGGTTTTATAATTATAATAATAAGCACCTATATCCCAGGGCTATCTTGAGAACCAAATGAGATAATATTTATAAAGCATTTAGCACAGCATCTGGAACATAGTAGGACTATATAAATGCTTGCTATCATCATCATCATTAATTATTACTATTGTGAACCACTGGATTAATCTGTCCCAAAGTCTTACTATCATCATCAATATTTATTATTGTTGCTGTTGTTACCCCCAGATTATTTCAGACAATGTGACCCACTGCCATACTTCTTCCAACTTAGATTTGGGAAATTGATTTCTGGAACCCAAGTATAAGGCTTTACATTTATCCCTATTAAAATTAAATAGCGTTCACACAGTTTTAAAAGCATTGATGCATACAGTCCCAAGATATCTGAAAGAAAGGACACTACATGCTTAGAAAAATCAATGATATTTTCACTACCCACTCCCCAACATAAAGAGAAATTGAGCTACATGAATCAACTATCCAGGGCCTGAGAATTTGATGCTTCTGGTATAGAATATGTTTACACAGTTGGATGAACAAATTACAGAGCTATCTCATCCATACCTTGAACAGACACTCCATATGGACAATTAACCTGGTTAAGAATTAGACAGGAGAAAGAAAGTAGGCTGGATTGCATTTAGAAAATCACATTTTTTTTTGCTTTTTTTGTTTTGTTTTGCTTTTACTGATCTCAAGCTTCTGTCCAAAATGAAAACTCTTTATTTTAACATCCTCCTCCTAGGGATGCTACATATACAGCAATCTATCTTGAAATACCAGTCTCCACTAAAGAATAAGGCATGTCATCCAAAGTATAATGGAGAGGTACATGGTGGGTACAACTTGTCTGTAACATTCTATCAATAAAAAAACTGCACATTTTTTAAAATGACATTTAATACTTTGTAAAACAAATGTACAATTGGAAAATGAAGAAAGCCACTCAGAGTGAAAGACAAGAAGAACAGATGGAAACCTTATGTGCTTCCCAGGGGCTCTTCAACTTTGCTGTGCCATTAACCCTTTCAACATAATGTGATGAAGTTTAGGAACCTTCTTTTCAGAACAATCCTTTAAATGCATGAACTAAAATATTCTATAGGATTCCAAATGTTAGTAAAAAATAAAGGTGTATTTTTTCCCATCCAAGTTCATAGACCCCATGAAATATATGCTTCATCTAGAGAAAGGTCCTTACCCCCATCATGTTGGGAGATCTTCTTGTGGAGTATGGGAGACATGGATAAGAGAGTCTCACAGGATGAAAAAGCAAAGATGCATTAAAGGAGCGAGTAACCATATCAGGGAGATTGTGTATTTGTTAAGTCCCTAAGTAGCAAAATAAAAATGTTTCTCTTACACCAGCTCCCCATGGTTAGATAGCTATTAAAATAATGATAATCATAATAGCTAGCACATATATAGGTTGCAAAACTCTGCAATATGCTAGGTCATTTCATCCTTACAACAGCCTTTGAGAGGTAGGTGCTATTATCTCCATTTCACAGATGAGGAAACTGAGTCAGACAGAGGCTATATGACTTGTCCAGGGTCACATAGGTAATAAATGTCTAAGGAGAGATTTGTATTAAGGTCTTCCCGATTCCAAATTCCCCTGCCTCCTGGCTCTCCCTTCCTACAGGAATATGGATTCTTTTTTTTTTTTTAAAGCAATCAGGGTTAAGTAACTTGCTCAAGGTTACACAGCCAGTTATTTCTGGGTGCGGTGCTAAGTATCTGAGCCCGGATTTGATCCCCAGGTCATCCCGACACTGGAGCCGGTGCTCTTACTCGCTGAGGCACCTGGCCGCCCCTGGAACATGTATTCTTAATTAATTAATAATTAATTCTTAATGTACTCATTCTTACCTCAAATTTAAATCATGAAGTAGCCAGACAGATGGGTATATAGCCCCAAGGCCTGGTACTGTATACCCATCTGTCTGGCTACTTTATAATCCAAATACCTGTTTGGAAGGTGAAAAGACGGCGGTGGATCCTACTGAATGACATTCATTTTTCTGGCTCAGAAGTGGGGGCTAATAATAAACAGATAATGAGGACAGAGAAGGTCCAAGAGATCCTGCTCCACAGAAACCCACTGCCCTAAACAAAGCTTGACCTGGGTCTCCCATTCACAATTGTCCTTGGGGATGAATCTGATGTTCTAGGACCGGGGTTGGGTTGCAGACCCTGGTTTCTGGCATTTGAGCTCCTACAAGCAGGTGTCTGTCTCATGTCTTTCTGGTAGGCAAATGGGCCACCCCAAGTGGATTAGAATATACCATATGTGACTCAGTGAAAGTTTAGGAGAAGAGGTTAATAGATAGGACTGCTGCTGCTGCAGCTGGTGATGACGATGATGATGATGGTGGTGGTGGTGGTGGTGGTGGTAGTTGTGGTGATGGTGATGATGATGGTGGTGGTGGTAGTGGTGGTGATGATGAGAATTATGATCATAATGAGAAGGAAGAGGAAAAGGAAGAAGAAAACAGTGACATTTACATAACCCTTTAAACTCTGCCAGATGCTTTACATTCATTCTTTTGCCCATCCATAGTCCCACAGTTAGTAAGGGACAGAAGCAGAATTCAAACCCAGGTCTTCCTGATTCTAAGTCAAGAATTCTCTCTAGTATATCCCACTGAGAAGAGATTCCAAAATGCACAGCGAAGACTGGCTCTACACGAATTATACAACTGGGAAGGAACCCCAAGGCTATATGCTTCTGTCCTATCACAGTGCCATAAATATCCCATCATTAAGACTTTATTCCTTTTGGGATAAGAGCATTGCCCTCTCCAGGTCCCTCTTTTAAAATATAAATTCCCCTGGAGGGCTATACTTTCTCTCTCCCAGCCTCTCAGGGTAGGAATGTTATCAGTTAGAACAAGCTCCAGGAATGGGTAACATCATCATTTTCAGCATTATCATCATCAACATCAATCACAACAACAATATTTATACAGTGTTTTAGGGTTTGCAAAGATTTGATCCTCACAACATCTCTAAGAGGTAGGTGCTATTATTATCCCCATTTTACAGATGAGAAAACTGAGGCAAGATGCATTTAAGTGACTTGTCCAGGGACACATAGCTAGTAAGTGTAAGCCAGTGCAGGATTTGAACCCAGATCCAAGTCCAGTGCCCTATCCACAGTAGACATATTTGATGGCCATCCCAGCTTCTATGAAGGTGCCCACAAATTCAGGAGCTTTTCCTGTGACCATCCTCCATTCTGGAGTTCATGAAAGACCAACTTTTTTCTTCATGGTGGCTCTCTGTGGGGTGCTGGCCTCACTTAAATTCCACAGTCTAGTTAGAATGTCTTCCCTGGGCAGCCTCCTCTCCTGTCCCTCCTTATGCAGAGGGAGGTGAGGACAACTCTCTCGAGCTCCTCCACTGCCCAAGGACAGGTAATGATCCCTATTTGGGGAATCTCTAAGAGGTCCAGTGAGATGAACCAACAAGGCCAGCAAAGGAAGCCTGGCCAGGGCAAATGAGAGAGCCCAGCAAGAGCAGGAATTAATTCTAGAGGAGGCAAATCAACACTTGCAAGTTTGTAGTGTCTTGTATCTAGAGCTGGAAGGGATCATAGAGGTCATCTGGTCTAACCCCTTTATTTTACAGATGAGGAAACTGAGACCCAGAGAGGTTGACTTGCCCACTCATTTGGAAAGTGGCAGTCAGTCGGGATTTGAACCCAAATCTGGCTGACTTTCCACAATGCAGACACCCCTTGGTTCCTAAATTATAATTTCATTACTCCTTTAAGGCTCTGATTCCCCCTCTACTCTGTCCGTTTCCCCATTTATCTAGTCCCCTTACCTCTTCTCAGAAATCATAGAAAAAGGTAAAAAGATGTTGGAGCTGTCAAGTCCCTCAGAGACCATTCTAACTCAAACCTACCTATTTTACAGAGGAGAAAACTGAGGCCCTAGGAAGGAAGGAGAAAACTGAAGCCCTAGGAAGGAAGGCCCAAGGAACATTTCTCTGAAACCAGAAGGTTTGCAAAGCAGTTCACCTTCTTCAAGGGGACTTCGCAGTCCCCCTCAATGCCTAGTGCCTTCGCTCTGGGATTACTCCTGAATAAATTGTGTATGTATATAGTTATCTGCGTGTTGTCTTCCCCATTAGACCATGAGCTCCTTCAAATAAAGAACTACCTTTTGCCTTTCTTTGCTTCCTTTAGTGCTCAGTAAATAATAAGATTTAAATTCTTATTAACTTATTTGATCCTCACAACAACCCCATGAGGTAGGTTCTATTGTTATCCCCATTTTACAGATGGGGAAACAGAGACTGGCAGGTATTAAGTGACTTGCTCAGGTGGAGTCATAGGGATAATAAGCATCAGATATAGGATTTGAGTCCAGGTCTTTCTGACCTCAATACTTCATTCCATCACAACTCAATGCCTCAAATAACTTGGCCAGTGTTACACAGTGAACTCATGGCAGAGGTGGGGTTAAAACCTAGGTCCCCTGGTTCTCAGAGCAGAGGTCTCATTATTATACCATAGCACCAAATTCATCACGAATCAAGAACTCTTGTCTATAGTGGGACCTTTCTTGGCCTTGGGGGAACCCAATGAGGAAAGTCCTTTGATCATGCATACAGAGAGAAATTGAATTTCTGTTGCCATCATGGTACTATAGGGCTTCCAACTGAGAATGTAAAAAACAATCAGTTTCCTGAGTTGTGTGGAGCATGCCAAGTTCACCTTCATCCCCCTCTTCCTCCTCTTTCAGGTTGGAAACATGATATTAGGGAATTTCTTGTCTCCAGGACAACCAGTGGGCACAGAACTGAGAAGGAACATCTGCAAAAAGATAACTTTGCCAGCTAGACCTGTCACCAGTAATATGGGCATTGCTGGGTCCTTCAATAATAGGGTCCTAAATTCTGATATTCAGTCAATAGCAGACCACCAGCGTAAGATCTTAGATTTAGATCTGCAAGGTACCCATGAGGTCATGGAGTCAAAACTCCCTTATTTTTACAGAGAAGGAAAATGAGCCCCAGAGAGGTTCATAGGGACATCTATTTGGAGCCTGAAGGTTCTTTAGAGGTTGTCTGGTGCAACCCCTTCATTTTATAAAAGAGAAAATCGAGTCCCAGACATTTATTATGTGCTTACCATGTGTTGGGAGCTATACTAGGTGCTGGGAATATAAGTACAAAAAAATGAAACCATCCCTATTTGCAGTGAGCTTACATTTTAATAAGGAAGACACACACATAACACATGTTTACATGTATATACACAGCATAAATATGAAGTTAATAAATAGAGGGAGGGAAAGAGGAAGGAAGGGAGGGAGGGAGGAAGGAAGGAAGGAAGGAAGGAAGGAAGGAAGGAAGGAAGGAAGGAAGGAAGGAAGGAAGGGAGGGAGGGAGGGAGGGAGGGAGGGAAGGAAGGAGGGAGGGAGGAAGGAAGCAGGAAGAGAGAGAGGGAGGGAAGAAAGGAGGGAGGAAGGAAAGAAATAAAGAAAGAAGAGAAAATTTTTTAGACTCTTACTATGTGCCAGGCACTGTGAGATGGAGCTCGAGGGCCTCTTATTCTAATGGAGAAAGACAACATGTAAAAGGAAACTAGAAATCTGAAACAGGGTGGGGAGTAGGGTTCCTTTGTAAGAGACAAGGCTAGTAGGGAGTAGGTAGAAAGGTCAATTCAGCCAAAACAATGGACAAAGTAATAACATTAGACAACATATGCCATATTCTATCCAAGAACATCGCTGCTAAGAGGAAGAAGGAGATATGGTCATTATTTGTTCTTGAGATCTTTGTTGATCTTTCAATACTCCAACTTTGGTTTCCTCTTAGGGATCTTTTCATGTACATTACTAAAATCAGCTTGTATTGTATATTAATTGTGCTATATAATGTATTACTAGTATGTTATTATTATTTTATATTATTATAAAATATATTTTATCTATATAATATAATAAAATTATATTGTTACTGTTATGTTATTTTAACTATATTTTATATTAATTCTGTATTATATATTAATTAGGCAGTAAGGTGATACAGTGGATAGACCACTGGGCTTGGACTCAGGAAGTCTGGGTTCAAATCCTGCCACAGATTATACTTACTACTCTGTTTGTCTAATTCTCTTAGCTGTAAGATGGGGTTAATAAAAGCACCTACTTCCCAGGGTTGTTGTGAGGAACAAATAAGATAATATTTGCAAAATGTCTGCCATAGTGCCTGGTGCACGGTAGCATTATACGGAAGCTTGCTTCCTACACTGTTCTTTTGTTTCTGTTTATTTCACTCCCCATTAGTTTGGTGAATGAACGAATGAACGAAACAGTATTTACTAAGTGCTTACCTCCCTGGCCTCCTCTGAGTTCCAACTAAAATCCCACCTTCTACAAAGAGCCTTCCTCAGACCCTCTTAATTCAAGTACCTTTCTTCTGGCAGTTATTTCCTATTTATCCTGTATATAGTTTGTTTTGCATATTTTTTGTATATTGTCTCCCCATTAGATTGTAAGCTCCTTAACGGCAGAGCCTGTATTTTGCCTTTTTTTTTTTTAATTTTCAGGACTTAGTATTGTAGCGGACACATAGTAGGTACTTAATAATATTGATTGTTTTGATGTGCAATACACTGGAGGTACAAACAGAAAAGTGGAAACAGTCCCTGTTCTCCAGGGGCTCACATTCTAATGGAAGAGATAATGTATATTCCCTCTGAGATGCTCTCCAACACGGTCCATCTCTATCTTGTTTGTACAGAGTTGTTGGCACATTCTCTCCCCTAATAGAATGTAAGCTCCTTGAGGGCAGGGATTGTTTTAGTTTTACTTAGCACAGTGCCTGGCCCATAGTAGGTCTTTAATAAATGCTGGTTGACTTGGCTGGACTTAGTTTTAGCTGTAAATCAGATGAAAAGGTCCCATGGTCCTCAGGGTACTATAGCAAAGAAAAGGATTATGCATCTTCCTTAATATTATTTCCAGTGATAAAACCATATCCATTTCTGATATTGAGCCATTGGATGGTGCCAAGAACTTTGGTGATGAGAACACTCTTTTTTGGGTCTTCAGTAGCTGACATTGCTGAGTTTATTCCAATCCTCACATTTCTCTAACTATGGTAGGTTCAGCCATTTTCAATTGAAAGGCACTAGTTTTTATTTCCAGTTCTTTGCAACTACCAAGAGCCCTGTAAGGGGCTTCAATGTGCAGGCATTGTGTTGTCCCTGATGAGGACAATGCCTTAGTTTTGACCAGAGGCACAAATTTCTCTGTCCATCCTTCCCACCATTTCTGAGAGTTCCTGCTCTGGTGTCTGACTACACTGTATGACTACAGTAACCATAGGGAGTCAAGGAGGGCACAAGCATTTATAAAGCACCTACTATGTGTCGGGCACTGTGATACATGGTTTTAGAGGGCACCTACTATGTACCAGGCACTGTGCAAAGTGCTTTACAAATATTATTTCAACCCAGAAGAGTATTAGAGAATATAAAACATATTGCTTTTTGTTCCAGGGGAGCTGAACTTTGGGGAAAACATGTGCCATGTCCTGGGATTCTCAAACAGAGGGGACTTTCAAAATCTCAGGCTGAAAATCATGTTCAGCATTACTTTCCTGGACCAGAGGTCATGACCACTTTGCAGGCCAGGACTTTCCTGGACTAGACACCAGGAGTTGCATTCTGGGAAAGGGAGCAGCTCTTGGTATATGGCCCTGTATGATCATGTGGGTGCCTTAAAGTTTTAGGGACACTGCTGAGAACCTGCCCATACATAGTCAGGAACACTCTTTGTGTCCCATTCATCAGCAAGGGTAACATCTGCCTCAATCATTCCCTTTGAATGTCCTCCCATAAATAGTACTCCCAATGGGGCGTCCTAGTATATAGTTTAATGACAGTCAATTTTCCCTGCTGTTCACAAACAGTCCCTATCCTGGAAAAGCTTACATTATAATTGGGTGGACAGCATGAACACTTAGGAGACACACACACACACACACATACACACACACCTCATGTCAGTATATGTATGATGTATACATAACAAAAACAAGGAGGGAGTGCCCTAATAGCTGGTAGGGATGTGGGGAGTAGAATCTAGAAAGGCTTCATGGAGAAGGTGGTGCTGAAGCTGAGTTACTAGGTTTGTTTGGGTTGGGTTTTTTTTTTTCCTAGCAGAAGGGAGAAGGGAAGTGAGATGAAGAGAAAATAAATGCTTCTTAATTGAAAAAAAATGATTTTAAAAATAAGAAAAGGTTAAATGATCTCCAAGAATATCAAAGACAGTAACAAAGGTCTAACATATAATAAACCACTGCTACTCGAGACTTCCTTGCTTCTGGTGAAAGTGTCACCCTCCCCCTAGCTACATCCGAGTCTCGAAACCTCCAAGTAATGTGTGATTCTCTGGGTTCTTTGTGTCTAAGGGGGAAGATGATTTCAGGCCCACCAAAGGGCTGTGGGAGACCATCCACACTTCATGGGCAAAAGGGGGAAAAGTGAACCAGAGAAAGGCTGAGAAGGGATGTTCAGACAGGCGGGAAGGGTATCAGGAGGATGGCCTTGCAGAAGTAAAGGAGGGAAGAGTATCTGGGAGGAAGGGGCTGTCAGTGATGTCAAAGGCTATAGAAAGGTAGAGGAGAAGGACTAGGGAAAGCCCAAAGGGCTTAGCAATTAAGAGATTATTGATGAGACTAATGTTATAAATATAGAGAAGAATGGAAAGACCCAATCCAAGTGTTCCTTGTTCTCAGGCGCAGTTCTCTAGGTACAAAAACTAGAGAGAAACAGAAGGAGAGAAGGAGACAGGGAGACAGACACACACAGAGAAAGACATAGAGACAGGGAGACAAAAGCAGAGAGAGGACAGAAAAGATAGAGAAGAGAGAAGAAAGGGAAGAGAGGAGAGAGAGAGAGACAGAGGGAGAGAAAGAGAGAGAGAGAGAGAGAGAGAGAGAGAGAGAGAGAGAGAGAGAGAGAGAGAAAGAGAGAGAGAGAGATAAA
>NW_027185588.1:907169-912764 GCF_028583685.1 Petaurus breviceps papuanus
GAGAGAGAGAGAGAGAGAGAGAGAGAGAGAGAGAGAGAAAGAGATAAAAGGATAGAGCCAAATGATGGTTAAAGGCATGGGGTAGACCACAGCAGGTAGGTAAGGACAAGGAAGAGGCCAGGATATAGAAAGAGACTGAAGATGAAGATACGAGAATGAATGATTGATGGGACACTCTCCTGGAGGGAGAGAGGATGGGATCAAGGGCATACAGAGAAATGCTAGCCTCAGCCCGGAAGAGTCGCTTCATCCTCTGAGACTAGAACAAAGAAGAAGAGAATGGGAGACAGTGTTTCATGATTTTAAAGAACAGAGGAGGGGAGATGTGGCAGCTCACAATAGGTGGCCTTAATTTTCGCTGAGGAGTAGAATTTAGCATGGTGTAGGGGAAATATCACTAGATTGGTAATCAGAAACAACCTGGGTTCAAGTCCTACCTTTTGATAAATTCTAGTGGGAATCAGTGGGAAAACCTGTAAGTTTTGGTCTCAGAGATTTGAAAGGGTTAATAATATCTCTAGCACATACATCACAGACCTTTGGCAGCTAAATGGAACAATGGATAGAGAACTTCTTGTTGTTCAGTCGTATCTGACTCTTCACGACCCTATTTGGGGCTTTCTTGGAGTGGTTTACCCTTTCCTTCTCCAGTTCATTTCACAGATGAGGAAACTGAGGCAAATAGGGTTGAGTGACCTGTCCAGGGTCACACAGTAAGTGTCTAAGGCTGGATTTGAACTCAGGTCTTCCTGACACCAGACACAGCACTCTATTCAGCGTGCCATCTAGTTGCCTCAGTGCTAAAAGCAGCTATGTGATACAATAGATAGAGAGAGCACTGGGTCTGAATTCAAAGGCAGCTAGGTCACAAAATAGGTCTGGAGTCAGGAAGACTTGAATTCAAATACAGCCTCAGGCACTTGCTGGCTATGTGGCTTTGGACAAGTCACTTAACTTCTGCCTCAGTTTCCCCTCTGTGATATGAGGACAATAATGGTACCTCTCAAGGCTCTTGGGGGGATTGGATGAGATAATATTTGTAAAGATCAGTGCCTGGCACATAGTAGGTACTTAATAATTCCCTTCCCCTCCTTTTAAAGCACCATAGGAAACTCAACCATCATTATTTCCAAATAGAGAGGCACTTGAGGTCAGAGCTGGGGAAGATTGTCAGCGGAGTGATGGAGAGGCAAGGAAAGATGACCAAAATGATTGTCATATAACCCAGCTAAGGATAGATAATAGGAATTTGTAGTGGACTCAGTGCCTGCTTAAGTGACTTCCTCAAACTGATAAGTTCGTGACTTGCCTTAACCATCATTCTCATTCCACAGAAGGTAGGGGGAGGCAATGAGGAGGAACGGCTATTCTGGACCTGGCTCTGACCATGAAGAGTCAGTGGCTACTGAAGTAGAAATGATGGACACCTCGAGGGCAAGTGATTGCTTCATCTCAGAATCCATGGGGAAGGAGGAGAGAAAAGCCTGACACACACCCTTGGCTTGGGGGGAGTGGACTTCAAGGAGTTCGGAGAAAGGATGAGAAGCCAATGGACCAGAGAGAAGGATGAAATGCTGAAGACATAAGGAGACATGACTCCAATGAGGAGGATAAAGGGAGAGATTGAAGTGGTTATAGAAGGGCCCTTACTGGTCAGCTAGTCAGTCAAACAAGCATTTATTAAGCACCTACTGCATTCCAGACACTGTGATAAGTGCTTCTTCTCCCAAGGAGCTCACAATCTAAAGGGGATCCAACATATAGCTATGTGATTATGTGCAAAAAAAAACAGATGAAGATAAGTTGGAGAACATCACAGAGGGAAGGCACTAACACTAGCAGGGAGTCAGAAAAGGCTACTTGTAGAAGGTGGGATTTTAGCTGGGACTTCTAGGAACCCAGGAAGGCCAGGGGGTGGATATGAAGAGAGAGAGCATCCCAGGTGTAGGGGACAGTCAGTAAAAATTGCCCAGAACAATTTGGATATTAAAATTATTTTTATTGATATCTTTTGTTTTATATTCCCTTCATTTATGAATATATCCCTCCCTTTCCTAGCCAGTGCAAGAATAGAAAACAAGAAAAAAAAGTCATTTCAGTTAAACCAACCAACACATTAACTGGTGGGGCATGCAGTATTTCACAGCCATAGACTCCCAGCACTGAAGAGATGAGAGGAAAGTGCATTTCCTCAACTCTTCTCGAGTGACAAACTTATTGGTGTTATGATTATACAGCATTGTTTCCTGTCTCTGTCTCTATCTCTCTCCTCTCTCCCTCCATCCCTCCTTCCCTCCCTCTTTCTCTATCTTCTCTCTCTACCTCCTTGTCTCTCTCTCCACCCCCTTCTCTCTCTCTCTTTCTCTCTCTTTATATATACATATACACACACATATACATATATGTATATATACATACACACATGTGTATGTGTGTATATGTGTGTGTATTCCAGCTCAGATTTTTAAAAGCCTAATGCAAAAGACAGAAACAAGAGTAAGGAAGTAAGGATGAAAGGATCAATCCAGACTGAGAAGAGACTGGAATGGAAATGTATGTTAAAGATAACAAAAATAATTTTTAAAAAAAAAAACCTATGCTGGGGGAAAGAAGAAGCACAAAGAAGGATCATGGCTAAATATGGTCAAGATGCTAACAGGCAATCTAATGCAGTGAAAAGTATGCTGGACTTGGAGTAATAAAATACCTGGGTTTGAATCCTACCTCTGATACTCATTACCTGTGTGAACTTGGACAAGTCATTTCATATCTCTGAGTCTGTTTCCTTATCTGTAAAATGGGATTACTAGTGCTACTGCTACTGATACTACTACTACTGCTACTATTGCTACTACTACTATTACTACTACTACTACTAATAATAATAATAATAGCGCCTACCCCACAGAGCTAAACAATAGCTATTTATGACTCATGATAAGGAGATAAATAACAGGCTGGATGAAAGCTTAGGTATATAATAGAGCTCAAAAGGTCATAACAATGGACCAAAACCAATAAAGGTGATATTTAATAGGGACAAATATTAAATCTCGTGACTGGATTGAAAATATCAGCCTCCGGGAAAAAGAAGATGATGAGAGAAATATGGTTAGACAGTGTCATGGAAATGCTGCTTAGTTTGTGACATACCAATAAGATTTTATTTCATCCATAGTTGCAAGTCAAGGTAGGGAGAAGCATCGGTTGGCCCATAGATGAAAGCAATGGAATCTCTTCAAGTTACTGAAACTGAGTCATTTCCCAGGGGGTAATTATAGAAATGCAGAAAGCATATAATTTTTTTCACAATACATCAACCATTGACCTTGGGATGGGGGTGAAGGCACAGTTTGTTTCCATCTAGGGGAAGGGACAGAGATGTCCTAATTTGTTAATCTTCACTGTCCTCTGAGGAGTACAAAATAGAGCAGATTCTGTCCTCACACAAAGGCTGTGGGAAATGGAGAAACAAAGAACATGGGTTAAATGTGATTGTACATTTACACTGAAATGGAAGTTCATTTTTTTAAATGTATTGTTCATGTCAAGAAAGGGAAAATAATGGGACTCCATCTCTCTGTCACAATAATGCTAATTTTTCTAAAGAGGATTTTGGGGGTTTAGTGGACTGAAAACCCAATATGGGCCAATGACAAAATAGTTAAAAGATTCATCTAATCTTTGAATGCATTTAGAAAAGTCCTGTGTTCATAATGAGGTATAATAATTCCCCTATGCCTCACCCTGGTCAGATCATTTCTAGCCCCTGAACATAAGTAGACATGCATACCCACATACACAGGCATACATACAAACCTATGCATGTGTGAGAATGCATAATGCACATTACTATTCTCAAACCCAGACACATATATCTTGCACTGTTCAATCCATATCCATACTTCATGAACAACCTTGTCTAACCTCCTCCTGCCCTGGCACACCCCATTCCAATCTGCCCCTATAAAGAGCATCCCTGTCCTGCCCTTTTTCACTTCTGTGCCTTACCTTGCCTCACCTCATCTCTGTCTGATCTCTCAGCAATGCCTTACCCTGCACTGCCCTGCTATATCCCACCCAGCCCCTTGACTTGTCTTCTCCTGCCCTGACTCATCCCCCTGCCCTCCTTCACCATACCTCACCTTCTGTGCTCTGTCCTTCTTTACCCAGTCCTGATCAATTCAGTTTCACCCAACTCTGCCCAACCCAGACCAACCTCACCTCCCTTTCCCATCCTACCCTACCTCACCTCCACTTCTCTCTCTGTCTCTCTCTGTCTCTGTCTCTGTCTGTCTGTCTCTCTCTCTCTCTCTTTCCCCTTCCCTTCCCTCCCACCTTACCTTCTGCCCTGTCCTGCCCAGCCTTATCCCACCCAGCCCTAGCCCAGCAGACTTTGCCCAGGAGACTATCTCTCGCACTGGAAAACATCGTGACTTTCCTGGTAGTTTATGTGCCATTTTTGTTTTGGCTGCAGTAGAAGACTTCTTTGAACTGACCTCCTTTATCAAAGCAGCCCAAAGTCCCAGGGATGATGAAGTTTTGGCCTCCCTGGCCCTGTACTGATGAGGGGAAAGGAGAGCAGCGCCCTGAAAAAATGCTTCAGTTATTAAAAAGTATTGCTGGGGGTAGATTGCTCTGCTAGTATAAACCAGCAGCCTGTGATCTACGGCCCCTCCTGAGATGCTGGGCCTGTGAACTGCTCAAGAAGGACTTTGTCATTAAGCATCTCTGGGCTTAGCTGATGCCTGCTCAAATTGGAGGGAATCCAATGAATCCTAATGTTCCACCAGAGAGTGAGAATGAATTAAGGGGTGGCCAGTCGGACTATAGGCTGGGTAGGGAAAGATCTGGAGGCAAGCCTCGTAGGGGCCTGTGTTATCACAGAGACAAAGCCGGATGGACCTCAGAGGCCCTCTAGTCTGCCCCTTACTTGAACAAGGATGCCCTCTACCAGTTGGGTTACCTGGGCAAGTGGTTTAACCTCTGTCTGCCTCAGTTTCCTCAACTCTGAAATGAGGATAATAAAACACCTCCCTCCCAGAGCTGTTATGAAGCTCAAATGAAATAATATTTGTGAAGTGTTTTGCACAGTGCCTGGCACATAGAAGGTACTTGATAAATCCTTCCTTCCTTGACTGCTTTTTCCCCTCTGTGCTTCTCTCCCTCCTTCCTTTCCTATTTTCCTTTGTTTCTTCTTTCCTTTGTTCTCTCCCTGCTTCCCTCTCTCCCTTTCTCTTTCTTTCCTCCTTTTCCTTCTTTTCTTGTTTCCTTCCTTCCTTCTTTCCTTTCCTTTCTTCCCTCCCTCCATTTCTCCTTCCTTCCTTTCTTGCTTTCTTCCTTCTTCTCTTTCTTCTTTTCCCTTCTTTTCTCCCTCCATGCTTCCCTTCCTCCTTCCTTTTCTTCTTCCTTCCTTCCCTCCCTCCCTGCTTCCTTCTCTCCCTTTCTCCCTTTTTCCTTCTTTTCGTTCTTTTGTTTCCTTCCTTACCTCCCTTCTTTCTTTCCTTTCCTTTCCTTTCCACCCTCCCTCGCTGCATCCCTTCCTTCTTTCCTTCCTTCCTTCCTTCCTTCCTTCCTTCCTTCCTTCCTTCCTTC
>NW_027185588.1:912774-921177 GCF_028583685.1 Petaurus breviceps papuanus
TTCCTTCCTTCCTTCCTTCCTTCCTTCCTTCCTTCCTTCCTTCCTTCTTCCTTCTACCATATCACTGACAGGTAGCTATCCAACCTTTGCTCTGAGACCTCCAGAGACAGGAATGGCACTCCCTGTCAAGGCATACCAATCCACTTAGGGATAGCTCAAATTGTTAAGAAGGTTTTCCTAACCAAACCTAAATAACCCCACTCTGAAACCTCTCTCCATTGCTTCTCTGCTCTCTGAGACCAAACAGAACGAGTCTCCCCCCTTGCCCACATGGCAACCTTTAAATACTAGAAGTCAGTTATTATGTTTTTTCTCCAGACCAAAAAGCCCTAGCTTCTTCACCCAGCATTCATGTGGCACAATAACAAGGTCTCTCACCCTCCCAGCTGGATGCTTTCAAGCTCATCAATGCCCTTCCTAAATCATGGGATCCTGATTTAAAGACAATAATCTAGATGAACTCTGACCAGTGAGATATTCACCTCCAAGGCCTGATTATTATGCCTCACTTAATGTTGCCTGAGATGGCAGTGACTTTTTTAGCTGCCATATCATACTCAGTACATATTGAACTTATAGTCCACTTAGAGCCCCAGATCTTTTTCATATAAATTGCTGCCCAGCCAATAACACCCCCTTGTCCTTGTGATATTGATTTGTCAAACACAACTGTAAAACTTTATATTTATCCTCATTAAATTTCATTTTATTAGATTCAACTCAAGACAATGATACAAGACAATTCCAAAGAACCCATAATGAAAAATGCTATCAACTCCCAGAGAGAGAATTGATGAACTCTGAGGGCAGATTGAAGCATATTTATTTTTTAAACTTTCTCTCTCTCTCTCTCTCTCTCTCTCTCTCTCTCTCTCTCTCTCTCTGTATATATATAGTTTTATTTGGCTTATGTTTCCTTTTCAACATGGCTAATATGGAAATAGATTTTGCATGACCTCACATGTATAACTGAAATCAAATTGCTTTTCAAGGAGGAGGGAGGGACCAGAGGGAGAGAGAAAATTTGGAATTCACAAGTTTAAATAATTATTGTCAAAAAATTAAAAAAAAACTCTGGAGACACATTCCTGTATCCCACCTGCCCACATTATTAGCTTGTCCCAGCCCCTGGGTCCTCTTTGCCTGCTTTTGTTGGTCGGTGACCAATATCCAGGTGTTTCAAGCCCTCTTGGTCTCTAGTGGGACCAATGATAAAGACTTGACCCCAGTGAAGGCCACTAGACATAAGTGTGACCCCATATTGATCTGTGACTCTGAACCCTTCTACTCTGCTTTTCCTAGAAAGCCCCAGCTGAATCTTAGCTGGAAAACTCTCTGTGTCCCTAATTAGAAACCCTACAATAGCCTTCCTCCTTCCCTTCAGCTCCATTGGTTTCAGACATTAAGATTTCATTTCTCCTTGGTGAGACAGCCACCACCAGTCCCGCCTCTCTCCTCACCAAAGATGAGAGATTGGCCCCAGCTGAGCAGTAGCAAGGACATTCAGCCAGTATGGGACCCTCCCTCTGTCCTCCACTTGGAAAATGACCTTTGATTCCTCCTCTGGAGAATTCTGAAGCTGCTTGCTCAATTTCCCAGCCTTTCCTGACAGAGTAAGTCTTTAATAAATGCTTATGACTATCTTATTGTGGCTCATTGAGCTTGGCAGCCCCTAGGACCCCCAGATCTTTTTCATATAAACAATCATCTAGCCATTCTTTCCCCATCTACAACCTAAGGATTAGACTTCAAACTCCAGGGTTTTGTTTACTGAACGTGTGAACCTAAACTCTGGAGACACATTCCTGTATCCCATCTGCCCACATTATTAGCTTGTCCCATCCCCTGGGTTGCTCAATTTCCCAGCCTTCCCATGCCTTTTATCCTGTCCACAGCAGTGACTAGCTGGGGAGGAAGGAGCATGGCCTCTGACAGTAGGCCAGGATTTGAACTTCCGACAAGTAAGCCTAAAACCTTTCATAAAGCAGCTCTCAGATTACTTGAACCAAGAATGGCACAGGTCAGCGGCTGACTGACAGACATCACCGTCCACTCTACTTCATCATTCCAGTAATGTTCCTGATAAAGCACTGGACTTGGAGTCAGGAGGACCTGAGTTCAAATCCTGACTTAGACTTTGTGTGACCCTAAGTAAGTCACTTAATGCTTCTAGGACTCAGTTTCCTCATTTATAAAATAGAAATAATCATATCTACCTCCCAGGGTTATTGGGAGGACCAAATGATAAAATAATGCAAAGTGCTTTGTGAATTTTAAAGGGTCAAAAATATGCTAGCTATTACTATAATTATTGTTGTTATTATTATTTTACTCAATTCCACTCCAATCAACAAGCATTTTTAAGCAACTCCTTAAAAACTATATTCAAGCTACTAACTACTTAAAAACTACTTTTTAAGTAACTACTACCTGCAAACTAAGTAACTCCTTAAAAACAGCTTTTTAAGTAGCTACTATGTGTAAGCTACTAAGTAACTCCTTAAAAACTATGTTCAAGCTACTAACTCCTTAAAAACTACTTTTTAAGTCATTACTATGCGTAAGCCACTATTGTAGATACTAGGGATATAAAAACAAAAAAAAAACTTACATGTTGTTTTCTCATTATAACATAAGCTCCTTGAGGGCAGGAACTATTTTCGTTTTCATCTTATCTCCCCAGTGGCTAGCACACCTGGATTTGGTGTCAGAAAATGTGAGTTCAAAGTTGGGTTCCACCATTTGCCACCTACATGATCTTGGGGAAATTATTGAACCTGTCCAAGCCTCAGTTTCCCTGTCTGTAAAACAAGGGTCTTGTAGTCAGCCTCCAAGAACCCTTCTAAAGTCTAAATCTATAATCCTGTATAACAGCCCTGGAAACTGAGGCCCCAAGAGATTAAGCCACTGCTTCTATCACCCTTTGGATATGATATAAACTCCTCAGCTCTTCCCAAGTTCCTCACTGTAGAGTGCATTGAAAATCCTCTGGACTCACCTTTTGGGGTGATTGCATCTGTGTTCCTGTTTATGTACTCAGAGTGGTCAGCAGGAGTTTCCTGTACTACATACTATCTCTTTCCTGCCTCTGGGCTTTGCCCAAGCTGTCTGGCCCCCATGCCTAGAACGTCCTCCTTGCTCATCTCTATCTCTTAGAATCCCTGGGAAGCAAAATGCTTTGTTCCTCTTCATAATATAGCTTATGTGCTTAGCCATTCATTTGTATGCAGAGATGTACTGGACACAGCTCTTCATATGATTGTCACAACAATCCTATGATGAAGATGCTCTAAAAAATCCTCATTTCATAGTTGAGGCAAAGAAGGCTAAGTGACTTGCCCAGGGTCACACAGCTAGCAAGTGGCTGGGGCTAGGCTTGAACTCAGGTCTTCCTGACTCCAGGTCCAGAGCTCTATTATGCCACCAGTTTATGAGAGCGAATTGATCAATCTTTGGTGTGAGCATTTGCACCCCAGAAATCAGCCATCACCCAAAATCAGGGATTAATTTATGGTTTTCTTTGAACTTAAGAAAGTAATGGAGAAAATGTTAATGATGCAGATGAAACTTTAAAGTTTGTCTTCTTATTCTCTGAGAGAGTCAGTTGTTAAACACTTACCAACACACCACAGTTTGCATTCCCAGTAGCAGGCAGGCTTTTTTGAGAGCTGGCATTGTTTGGTTTCGGCAATGTATTCTTGGGGCTTAGTATGGTACCTTGGGGAAGATTGTAGGCTCAAAGATCTACCTAGGAGGACCTCAGAGGTCACCTAGCTCAATTCTTTCATTTCAAACATTAAAAAAAAAACTGAGGTCAAGAAGGTCCCAAGGTCTCACAGGAAAGAAGTGTCAAAGGTGAGATTCAAATCCACATCTTCTGACTCCAAAGTCAATGTTCTTTACTCTAGCCCAGCTGCATAGAGAAGGCACATGGTCCTTAGATTAGATGGGATTACTTTAAGTGACTTACCCAAGGACCCACAGTCACTTAGGGCCAATAGTGATCTTTAAAGCCCAGGTCTCCTAACTGAGCCTCAGTCTCTTTTCACAGTGTTGTGGCGCCTCCCAAAGATTTTTCCAAACAAAACTTACTTTCCTCTTTGCTGAAGCCCAATATCGACTTGCTCATTTGCCTTTCTCCTATGGCCCTAGATCACAAAGGAGACAACTGAAGGGGTGGGTCTCCACTCCAACCCTAAAAGACCCCTTTTCTGTTTCCATTCCCAAGAGTGGTCTTGCTAATTGATTCCTAGCCTTCTTCTGCTCTCCAGTGATTATTTTTAATTCATTTTTAAAAATTATTTTAAATTTTATTTTTATTTTAGACTTAAGTACAAACATGTCAGGGACAGCTCGATGGCACAATGGATAGAATGCCAGGCCTAGAGTCAGGAAGACTCATATTTCTGAGTTCAAATCTAGCCTCAGATACTTACTGGCCATATGATCCTGGGCAAATCACTTGGCCCTATTTGCCTCAGTTTCCTCATCTGTAAAATGAACTGGAGAAGGAAATGCAAAACACTACAGTATCTTTGCCAAGAAAACCTCAAACAGAGTTAATAAAGAATCAGACATGACTGAACAACGACAAACATTTCAATATACAAAAAAGAAAAGAATTTTTTTTTGCACTTTTTGGAGGGGGGAGGGAAGACTGGGCAATTAGGGTTAAGTGATTTTCCCAAGGTCACACAGCTAGTAAGTGTTAAGTGTCTGAGGCCAGATTTGAACTCAGGTCCTCCTGACTCCAGGGCTGGTGCTCTATTCACTGCACCACCTAGCCACCCTGAAAAGAAATTTTTCCACTCTAGAGAAGCAAACTGTTTTGACTGTCAGGAGATCTCTTAGCTAATAAGTAGGCTGGAATTTCTTTATTACTGTTTTTCTGGGTATCCCTACTCTCTGTAGAAATGGAGAACTGTGAGCATGAAACATTGCACATACTCTCAGACTGGGTTAATTCATTGATTAGTTTTGCTGAATTGATTTTTCTCTTTATTTTTATTTCTTGTTGTAAGGTAGAAATAGGAGGGATATATTTGGAAATACAAGAGATATGAAAACAAAAGATGAGTAATTTTTCAAAGAAAGTAGGAGCATATATGTGTATACATCTAAAGGTGATTATGTTGCCAGACCAAGTCATTGCAAATTGGTTTTAGGCAAAAGAAAAAACTAATTTAATAATAGTTAGCATTTATATAGTGCTAACTGTGTTCCAGGTACTATACTAAGTGCTTTAATTTCTCTAAGATCATCAGGATTCTGTTGCTTTCACACATGTCCAAGGTACAGGGTCCTCCCTCTGACCCCTCTCCTCTCTGGGCTCCCAGGTGTCCCAGGAGGTAGCTGTTTTTCACTCTTTATCCTGAGTCAGTATCTCTGTGGTTAGCATAAGCCTTGAACTCCAGGACTTCAACAACCTACCCAGTCTTAAAAGAGGCTGAAATAATTAGATGGATGGATGGATGGATGGATGGATGGATGGATGGATGGATGGATGGATGGATGGGTGGGTGGGTGGGTGGATAGATGAATGACTGGGTGGATAGAAGGATAGATAGATAAATAGACTGGATACATACTGATATAGGGATAAAGATAGATGAGAGAGAGACTACTGGATGTACTAGTTGGAAGGGGAAACTGGATAGATACAGACAGATGAATGGATGGATATATAGATTAGATAATTTAGGTGATTTGGGTAATTTAATTAGGTAAAATTAGGTAAATGAGAGAGGGAGAGAGAGAGAGAGAGAGAGAGAGAGAGAGACTGGACAGATTCAATGGAAGGATGGATGGATGGAGAGAGAGAGAGATATATAGATAACAAATCATTTATCAAGTATTTGTGTTGGGGACTGTCCTAAGTGCTGCAGATACAAATAAAAACAAGCAAGGTAGTCCCTTCTAAGGCACTGTAAGGGAATGTAAGTCAAGGAGCTAACATCCTGATGGGGACAGACAGTTCATCATAGGGAGCTAGAAAGCAGGCAGAAAGGTCGGGGGAGGGTGACAATGCATCAGGCTAGGAGAGGGAGGTGAACTCCAGAGAGTCCTGAGTTAGGAGAAGCATGGCTGGGGTCCTTCCTAAACTGGTGGTCCAGGGGAAGGAGTCACCAGTGAAGACAGGAAGGCCCCAAGATGGCAATGGGGCAGGTGAGGAGAAGGAGGTGAATCTCAGAGACAGGCCAGGTGAGAGGATTAGAAAAAAGCTGGAAGGAGCTCTGGCCCTGAGCAAGGGGGGCGGGGGGAAAGGGAGTGTGAGACAGAGCGGGAGAGTGATAGAGGGGGGGGGGGGGGGGGGGGAGTTTGCAGAAGGTTTGGAAGGCTGCCATAAAGAAGAGGGGCCAGACTTGATATGCTTGACCCCAGAGGGAAGAACAAGGAGCAGTGGGAATTGAATAGAACCCCTCTCACTGAAGATCTTCAAATGATCCAAATCCTGGATTTGCTTCTTTCTTCTTGTGCAACCTTGAGCAAGCTGCTGCACCTCTCCAAGACTCAGTTTCCTCCTTTGGTTAAAAAAAAAATAAATGAGGTGGTTGGGCCAGATGACCTCTAAGGCCCAGTCTAACCCTACCTCTGTCACGCTCTGGCTGACTCTTCCTGCAAGTCCAGTCTCTCCTTCTCTCCTGTCTCCCACAAAAGGTATGTTTCTGCTAGGACAGGTAGGACCTAGGCAGTCCACCTTCCTCTGTGGAGCACAGGTGCCATCTAGTGGGGAAGCAAAGACACACAAGACTGGGGACGACTTGGTCGCTGTTCAACCCAAGTGATAGCCCTGGGTCCCTAGGGGACTGAGAAAACCACAAAAGAAGAGGCTGAAGAGAATCCAGGGACCTAGCCAATTTGAATGAATGAAACTGAATGCTTCATGAGTGAAAAAAGTCTATTGTTTTACAATGCAAATGTGTGTTGGGAGTGGGGGAAATATTAAGAGCTAGCTATTATTATATTTATAACTTACATATTATAGTCATAATTTCATTATATTATATTTATACTTTTAATTGCATTATTATAATTTGATTATATTAATTATAATGCTTTAATCTTGGAAAATAACTTAACAAATATTATCTCATTTGACCCTCCCAACAACCCTGGGAGGTAAATGTTATGCCCTTTTCTAAGGCCAGGAGGAATCATGTGACTTGCTGCTGCTGCTGCAAGTGTTTTAGTATTTACCAATAGCTTCACGTGCTATCTCATTTTGTCCTTATAACAAGAATCAGGAATCACTTCTATTATCTCAGTTTTGCGAATAAAGATGCTAAGGCAGTATCTATGCAACATCATCCTAATGTTAATGATAGCATTTATATAGTGCTCCAAAGTTTTCCAAGGGCTTTACAAACATTTCATTTGATCCTCACAACAACCCTGGGAATCGGGTACTGTTCTTATTCCCATATTGCAGAAGAGGAAACTGAGACAGATAAAGGTTAAATGACTTGCCCAAGGTCACACAGCTAGTAAGTGGTTGAGGTCCTATTTGAACTCAGGTCTTCTTGACTCTAGGTCTAGAATTCTACCTACTGAGCCACCTAGTGACTTAGGCAAATAAATGCCTAGATAGAATTTCTATGGGGATTTAAGACTTGCAAAGCTTGTTAAATTATGTAGAGGTAAAGCTTCATACAGAAGGTCCTTAAGGAACCCACTCTGTCACTATTGTGGACCTGGATTCATACACAGCAACTGTTTACCAATAGATGCTTCTGAAATGATTTTTTAAAACCTTCTCTTATGTAGCTTAACAGCACCCTTAAAATTACATTTACCATTCTGATTTGTTCAGCCTGGTTCAAGTTGCCAAATTCAACTGAAATCCAACTAGCCAGGAATCTTGGATGAGAAGAATCTAAATTCATACAAACTCAAGATTTTTCTCTTCTTTTCTTTCCTTTACTCTTTGGTCTTTTTTTCTTCTCCTTTTTCCTTTTCCTTTCCTTTCCTGTCCCTCCTTTTCTTCTTTCCTTTCTTCCCCCCTTTCTCTTTCTCTTTCTCCCTCCAAGCGGGGGGGAGGGGGAGATTAAAAAGTACACAGGGCAAACTTTTCAGTTTAATTTGCATTATTAACATTTTCTCTCTCTTTTATTTAAGTATAGACGATTTAATAAAACAATAAAATAAATCCTGATCTGTACTGATTGCTGATTTCCAAGGTATAAATGCTCACACTGAAAATTTAACAATCCACTCTCATAAGTTGGTAAGAGATGGCTTCAGCACACCCTTGGATGACTGAGTTTGTTGTTAATGAAAGATAGACAGACAGACAGGCAGGCAGACAGATGGACGGATAGACGGACGGGCGGACAGATGGATAGATAGACAGATAGATGATAGATAGATAGATAGATAGATAGATAGATAGATAGATAGATAGAT
>NW_027185588.1:921187-935404 GCF_028583685.1 Petaurus breviceps papuanus
GATAGATAGATAGATAGATAGATAGATAGATAGATAGATAGATAGATAGATAGATAGAGATAGATAGATGATGGATGGATAGATAGATGGATAGATAGACAGATTGACAGATAGACGGATAGACGGACGGACAGACAGACAGACAGACAGATAGATGATAGATAGATAGATAGATAGATAGATAGATAGATAGATAGATAGATAGATAAAGATAGATAGACAGACAGATAAATAGATGATAGGTAGATAGACTATAGATAGACAGATAGAGTGGTACTACTTGATTGAGAGAAAAACTGAGAGCCAGTTCCTTGCAGGGCTGTCCAAAAAGAGCTGCTTTCAGAGTTAATAAGTTGTCCCTCACTGGTGTTCTAGAGATGGATGCTCACTTCTTGGGAATGCTCCAGAAGATATTCTATAGAAACAGCTATGGCAAAATGAGGTGAAGATGGGGAGGCAGGGAACAAATCTAGATTTAGATGGAGGATACCTCATCTTAAATATTAGTTCTGCAATTAACTACTTGCATGACCTTGGGCAAGGCAATTAATCCCCCTGGGCCTCAATAACCTTACTTAGAAAATGGAAGTAATAACATCTATCCTGTTCACCTCACAGGGTCATTGTGAAGATCTAAGGAGATAATGAATGTCAGAGTGTCCCCTATTATTATCAATGCTGCTGTTTGGCCTGGAGCCCATTGAGGTCTCTTCCCAGCTCTGAGATTACCACCAGGCTAGCAAAGGATTCCTAATAATAGCTGACATTCATTCTTCTACATCCATCCTACATTATCTCATTTGAGCCTCATGGCAACTCCAGGAGGCCGGGACTCTAGGTTCTCAGTTTTACAGGTGAGTTAATTAAGGCTCTGAGATTTTAAGAGACTGCCCACTGTCACCCAAGTAGTAAGTGACAGTTGCTAAATTGGGACCAAGGAGAGAGGGAGGAAAGAAGGAAATTAAAGAAGGAAGAAAAGGAG
Organism: Petaurus breviceps papuanus; assembly: GCF_028583685.1. Classification (NCBI taxonomy): domain Eukaryota; kingdom Metazoa; phylum Chordata; class Mammalia; order Diprotodontia; family Petauridae; genus Petaurus; species Petaurus breviceps. The sequence goes on from NW_027185588.1 coordinate 922,170, forward strand.
AAAAAAAAGGAAGGAAGAGAGAGAGGGAGGGAGGGAGAGAGAGAGAGAGAGAAAGAAAGAGAGAGAGAGAGAGAGAGAGAGAGAGAGAGAGAGAGAGAGAGAGAGAGAGAGAATTTATTAAACACTTACTATGTGCCAGACATTGTCGATGGAGCTCCATTCTAATGGGGGAAAACAACATACAAAAAGGAACCAGAAATCTGGGGCAAGGGAGGGGGTACCCAGGCAAGAGGCAAGGCTACTGGGGAGTAAGTGGAAAAGTCTATAGAATGAATCAGGAGTAAAGTGAGCGTAGGCATGGGCACCATTGGAAATAGTAGGATCATCTAGAGACTCACCGATCTGAAGAGAGGGCCACAGGGAGGAGGTGTCTCCAGGGTGTGAAGGCTGCCATTAACAAAGTGAATCAGGGGGTGGCCAGGTAGCACAGCGAGTAAGAGCACCGGCCCCAGAGTCGGGATGACCTGGGGATCAAATCCAGGCTCAGATATTCAGCACCACACCCAGAAATAACTGGCCATGTAACCTTGAGCAAGTTACTTAACCCCGATTGCTTTAAAAAAAAAAGTGGATCAGGACCAGGGTTCGACTGTTTCAGGTACTTTGATTTCTAGTAAGTTTATTGAGGGGCAGGGCTTGTCTGGTTTTGCATACCTGAGGGAGGTAGTCAGTTCATCTGAGTGCAACACAAAGTCTAAGAGACTTTTATTTTTTTAATTGAGATTTAACTACAAGGACTGGGGCTTATAAGACATCCCTCCAATCCCCAGGGATCTGAAGCTATGGTGGGAAGCTCCTACCAGTCCTGTGCAGGTCATCCAAGTATGGGCCTCACGTGGGTGCCCAGTTTGGCATTTCAGGCTCCTGAAGTGGGCCCTCGCTATCTTTCCAGTCTTTGTGAATATCACTTTCTGTCTACACTTTCTATGATCCAGCCATACTTGACCACATTTTGATCTTCATGTACAACTCTCCATCTCCTCTGTACCATTGAACTGCTATCCACTCCCCAAACTTGGAAAGTTCTCCCTCCTCATCTTAGAACCCCACATTTCCTTTAAGACTCAGTTCCACAGGGGCAGCTAGGTGATGCAGTGAATAGAGCACCGGCCCTGGAGACAGAAGGACCTGAGTTCAAATTCGGTCTCAGACACTTGACACACTTACTAGCTGTGTGACCTTGGGCAAGTCACTTAACCCCAATTACCTTGCCTTCCCCCTTCCAAAAATAAATAAATAAAATAAAAGAGGTCTGTACTGATTCATACTTACCTTATCCCCCACTAAGATCCTCAAATCCTTAAAAAAAAAAAAAAGTCTTAGCACCTTCTGCTGGAGAACTTTTCAAGTCTCCCAGCTGCAAGTACCACTAAGACTATCCTTCTATGTCCCTAACCCTATGTCCTTATATCAGGCTCCATTCATTCTAGCCCTTCCTGCTTTTTCAACCTCACTTTACCCATTTGGCATGTATCTTATTTATACACGTTCTTTCCCCTCTCCCCCCCATATAAGAATGCCAGCTCCTTGAGGGAAGAGCCTGTTTTCATTTTTTCTTTCTCTTCCCAGTCCTTGGCACAGTGCCCGGTACATAATATGTGTTTAATAAATGCTAACTGATGCCTCTCTCCATGTACCCCTCTCACCCCATATCCATCTCCTCTTGGAGTCCATTAAGCATGATTATGCTGGAATACAGGACCCCCACACCATGGGAAGTGAGGAGAATGAGGCCTAAGAGAGATAGCATGGATTGGGAATGAGAGGGGAGAGGTGAACTCAGTTTATCTGGGAAGTGAAGCTGAGGCATCCCTGCACTCCTTCGGGGGAGACCTATATTTTTACCTTCAGATGCAGATCTCTCAAAGTTCTACAAAATCTACAGCCTCTTATCTCTCGGAGGTCACATCATGACATAGGAGGAGATAATCCAAGAATCCATGGGATGTCTGTTGTTGTTGTTTTTTTTTTTTTTTCTCTCCTGTCCTTGAATCAGACCTATTCCAGGCTGATGGGAAGACTGGGCTGCAGTTCTCCGCTGTGACCACTAGGGGACACACTTGGCCTTGCTCTGGAACAATCCTTCCCATTAGCTCAGATCCCAGGCCAGAGCAAATGTCCTATATTTTACAGACAAGGAGACTGAGGGCCATGCTAGAAATGAGGGCTGTCGGGGCCAAAGGGCTTGATTTCCAAAGTGACGCGGCCCTTTCATTCATCGCCCTAGATGGAGCTGACAACTAGTCATTAGTCTGAGCCTTGAGCACAGCCTCATTTTGCCCCATTTTAATTAAAAGCATCCATGCAACCCATGGAGTCAGTCAGACCAGGCTGGGCAGCCCACTCTGGCCTTGCTTCTCACCTCATGAGAGGTAGCACAGTGAGCAGAGAAAAGCCTGAAGACTCCTTCCCTCTGCCACTGTCCACACTGGCGGCTTGGTTTAAGTCACTTCCCCGCTGGCGCTCAGTTTCCTCCTCTGTAAAATGGGAGCAATGGTCCTTGCCTTGAATACCCAATGAGGCTATTGGAGAATTGGGAAAAGGGATGTCTGGAAAAGTGCTTTGGGGATTTTAAAGAAGTCTTGTTGAATAGAGTTGAGAAGGCAACCTAACAACTGCACCAACATATATGTGTATGTATACATGTATGTATGTATGTATGTATGTTTTGGGGCTCCCCTCTCTTCTTCAAATGTTTTCTTTGGTGGAAAGCAGCTACAGGGTTGTGGAACAGATCCTAGATTTATTTTCAGGAGGTTTCTGTGTTCAAAAACTGCATTTGATGGTTACTATGGATGTGACTTTGGACAAATCACTCAACTTCCTAGGCCTGTTTTCTCATCTGCAAAATAAGGGGTTTGGACTATTTGGCTTACTAATAAATATAAACTTATGCTCCTATGACCTGAGTTTAAATCCTGCTTCTAGAACTTACTAACTCTATAACCATAGGCAAAATTATAGGATCATCTACCTTGAGCTAAAAGGAACCTCAGAAACTACCTAATCCAACCTCTTCACTTTCCCAGTGAAGAAACTGAGGCCTAGGGAAGTCAACAGATCCTAAGAGCATAACCAGGAATGGGGAATATGCAGCTTCAAGGCTACATGTGGCCTTCTAGGTCCTTAAGCACCACCCTTTGACTGAATCCAAACTTTCATTTCACATTTGAGGATCTAGAGAGCTACATGTGGCCTTGAGGCTGCAGGTTCCCCACCCCTGTAGACCAAGAGCTGGAAGGGACCTCAGAGGTCAGCTCGTTTAACTCTGTCATTTTATAAATGAGGAAACTGAGCTCCAGAGGGTTTCAAGGTCACAAGTCTAGTAAGTGGCCAAGGCAGGATCTGAACTCAGGTCCTTATCCACTTCCTCCTTTTTTTCAACTCACGTCCTCATTTGTACAATGGGAATAAGATCTGGAGTAACCATTTTATACGGGCATCGTAAGACTCAAATACATGTAAACTTGTATAGACTTTATAAAATGACATAAATGTCCCTTATTATTCCTAGAGTCAGGGGGAGGGAGGCTGGATGGGGATTTGGAAGGCAGCATGTCATATAGATGGAATGTTGGACTAGCATTCCAGCATAGGTTGGGAAAACCTATGTTCAAATCCTGTGTTCAAATCACCCTATACTTCATGTTCCTCAACTGTGAAAATATACAGATAGAAAGATAGATAGATAGATAGATAGATAGATAGATAGATAGATAGATAGATAGATATAAATAAATACATAAATGAGAGTGGTTGGACTCAAAGGCCTCTGAGGTCCCTTCAAGCTCTAAATCTAGGTTACAGAAGGGATCTTTAGTCAGGTGCAGGTTGGACATACAAGGTACACTGGATTGTTGGTCTTGTGGTCAAGAGGTTGTTCTTAAGTCTAAGCCATTCGGTCCTATCTGACTCTGTGACTCCATTTGAGGTTTTCTTAGCAGAGATACTGGAGTGGTTTGCCATTTCCTTCTCCATCTCATTTTACATATGAGGAAACTGAGGCAAAAGAGGTTAGGTGACTTGCCCAGGGTCACACAGCTAGGAAGTGTCTGAGACCAGATTTGAACTCACGAAGATGAGTGCTCCAGACTCCAGGATCGGCGCTCTATGTACTATGGCGCCACCTAGCTGCCACAAGTCAAGAGGACTTGGGTTTGAATCCTAGTTTGAATCAGACACCAGTGGTGTGACTCAGGGGAAGATATTCTGTATCGCTATCCATAATCTAAGGAGAATGAACGCGATGATTCCTAAGGTCCCTTCCAGTCCCAAACCTGGGATTCTCTAATCCTTCCCAATAGTGTCATTCTGGGATGGCATGATTCTGAGGACTTGTGAGATGCTTCACCCCCTAAAAGACCACAAGTCACCAATGTGACCTGGATCATTTCAGTCACAGGGGCAGCTTGGGTCTGAATGACAGAAAGTGGAAAGGTGCTTCTCTTCTCTCCAGGGATGGTCTGTCAGAAAAGTCCCGTGGCACCCCACCCCCCAGGCTGGGAAGAACAAGGGAAAAGACCCCCAAAGTTTCAGGGAGTTAGACCTAAGGACCTCCAGGGCTCTTTCCTTCCAGCCCTGAGATTCGGAAAGTCTTTTGCCAGCTGTGGGGCTGGCTGAGGTGGGCAGGATCAGGCTGCCAGAGACACGCTGGGGGATCTGAACTGGCAGATGGAGAGTTTTGCACATTGATATGGCTGTCTCCTCCCCCTGGCCCTGGAAACCAGCATGCTGGAGCCCACCCACTCTCCTGCCTGGGCAGGAGTGGGATGGCAGCTGGGCAGCAAGCAGGCAGAACAGTAACGCCTCTGCAGGATTAATGAACTGGGAGGAGAGGGAGAGAAGCAAAGCATTCTGGAGGCAGCTGGTCAGGACTGCAACCTAGCCAAGGAAGGATGAAAAGATCTTGCAGAATCAGCCTAACTTAGAAAGACCCAGGGAGGAAGCTGGAGCCCCGGGGTGGGGAGTTGGTGGACCTGGGTTCCAATCTCTGTTCTGCCACTTGGTGCTTGTGTGACCCGGACAAGTCCCCTGATATCTCTGGGCCTTGGTTTCTTCATCTGTAAAAAGAGGGGCATTAAACTAGAGGGCATCTTAGGTGCCTTCCAGCTTTAGATTTAGGAGATTAGGATAGGAGACGGAGACCAGAGGAATGAATGGCCAGCAGATGCATGCCCTCAAATAACCTGGCAGTGAGATGAGGGGAGAATGGAAGCCCTTGGAAGAGCCAACCTGGGAGATCCAGTGGGCAGCATGGCCAATGGAAAGACCACTGGACAGTGATTTTTTTCCTTTTCTTAAATTATTTTTAATTAACAAGCATTTCTTTGCTTTCTCTTCCACCTTTTATTCCTTTCTTTTTACTAGGGGAAAAAAACTAGTAACTATAAATTCTTGACAAATATGCACAGTCAAGTTCTGCATTGGTCATGTGCGAAAATGTCTATTGCATTCTGCACCCTGAATCCACCACCTTTGTGTCAGGAGTGGGGAAACAGGCTTTATCATTGGTGTTCCAAAAATCAACACCAAAAGTCCTGGGGGTAAAAGAAGGTGAGTTCAAATCTTACAGCCGCCACTTACTGCCTGGGAGAAATGGAGAAAACCCCTCTCTGGGATCAGTTTCCTTATCTATCTATCTATCTACCTATTTGTTGCTTTTTGGAGAGGGAAAGGTAGAGCAATTGGGGTAAAGTGACTTGCCCAAGGTCACACAGCTAGTTTTGTGTTAAGTGTCTGAGGCCAGATTTGAACTTAGGTCCTCCTGACTCCAGGGCCAGTCCTCTGTTCACTGCACCACCTAGCCTCCCCTCCTCATCTATTTAAAAAGGAGTTTAGTCTAGATGGTCTCTAAGGTACAGAGTCAGTAAACTAGCATTTACTACCCACCTACTATGTGCTAAGTGCTAGGGATGACAAAAAGAAGAAGAAAACAGCAACCCTTGCTCTCAAGGGGCTGCCAGTCTAACAGATGATTGAATCTGGAGATAGAAGATCTGGGTTAAAATCCCTATTACTGTGTGACCTTGGGCAAGTCATTCACACTGTTAGGGTTTCCTAAGGTTCTTCAGCTATAGAATGAAGGTGTAGGACTCAACGATCTCTAAAGCCCTACCATCTCTCAAGTCCATGTTAGTGTAGTCTATGACTCATGGATGGAGGGGATGAGGAGAAAGGAGCTAGGGAGCCTGACTCTCTGAATGCACATGACTGATAAAGAACCTGGAGTCAAAAAGACCTGTGTTCAAATCCTGCCTCAGAGTTCCACAAGTTGTGGAAAGTCACTTAACCTGTGTTTGCCTCAGTTTCCTCACCTGTAAGGTGGAAATATTGATACTCCATGTGGCTTCATTGAGTTAATCTAAGTAAAATGCTTTGCAAACCTTGAAGCCTGATATAAATTGCAGATGTTGTTATTGATAATGGAGCTAACATTTCTAGAGTATTGTAAGGTTTACTATGGCAAATGGCCCCAGTATCTTTTCCAAGAAAATCCCAACTGCCGTCACAAAGAGTCTGACATGACTGAAAACAACGGAACGACATAAGGTTTACAAAATACTTTACATGTATTATGGCACTCTAACCTCACAACAAACCTGGCAGGCAAGTATATGCTATGAGCATCTCCATTTTACAGATGAGGAAACTGAGGCAAAAATAAGTTAAATGTCTTACCCAAGGTTTCTCAGCTAATGTCCTATACAAGATTTGAACTGATGTCTTCCTGCCCCCAGGTCCACTGTCCTCTCCGTTGCAAATAGATAACTGTCCTTACGTTGTAATCTTGGCAAAGTAGAAAGAGGGCCGGACTGGCTGAGGACTCACAGGTCCTGGGTTCCAATTTTAACTCTCTTACTCTGTTACCTCTCTGGGTCTCAGTTTCCTCATCTGTAAAATGATGGGTGAACTTCTTTCATTTCTCCACCAATCACCCTGTGATTGCAAAAGTCATTTTCAACACAAAATCTGTAATCCTGGGCCATAATATTGAGAGCAATGACCCATCTCCTCTCCAGTGACCCAACTGAAGGATTTCAATTCTTTCTCCTTTATATTTCTGACTATGTCCCATCCAGTTCAGAGGCAGAATCTTCGCTTATGGAGACCCCTAGAAGCAGACCTGGATGCCATCCTCTAAACACTCTACCCAGCATTCCTTTCTCACCCACCCTCCACCCTTCCACCAATCCTATCTCCCAACATCCTTTGCTCAGGAAAGATCTTGAGGGAATTTGAAGTGGTAATGGGCCTTGGAGCATATGGCCACGTTCCGGCATCCCTGGGACCATATGTGCAACCTTACAAACTGTGGGGATATGCTACACTACAGATAATATCCATGATAAATTATTCACTTAACCAAAAATTGTACATCAGACCGCAGCAGCTGGTAAGAGCTGGCTCTTTGCCCGGCCCATTAAGGAAGTTTGCCTCCTCAAAGCTAGACTGCTCTTCGGGGGATTTGCATGTTACCATGAGAGCTAATGCCGTACATATGCAGTCAAAGTTATTATTAACCTCATCAGGGAGAGCAGGGCTAGAAAAGGCAGCTGGTTTTCAGCTCTGGAGAGCAGGGAGGTTACAAGCCACTCTCAACGTGGAGAGGCCTTCTCTCTGGTTTCCTCCATCCCCCACCTCCTCCTCACCCCCTCCTGGGAACAGCCCGATCCTGGCCTTCCTGGCTCCTGACCTCAGCTGGCATATTTCCAAACAAACAAGTTCAGCCCTTGATCTCCACACCCCCGGCAATAGCCAAGGGGACAAGACTTTCTCACTGGGACGATGACTCTGGATGGTGATGTCTGCAGCCTCGTGAGCACAGATGGAGGTGGAAAAAAGACAGATGTTGACCTCAGTATGCCACCATTTACCACCTTGCCCAGGGGCCATCTTGCAGAGACACACACTGTAGGTCCACCGCCTGTCTCCCTGTGCCTAATAACCTGCTTTGTAACGAGCAAGAAGATGAAGATAAAATGAGTGGGCAAAAATAGCTATATGCCCAGTATCCTGAAACTTAATCTATTTCAGCCTGCATGTATTAAGTGACTTCTCTGGGCCAGGAATGGGGGATAGAGACCGGACCAATGATCTCATTTGTAGAAGAGACTTTGAAATAAAGAAACTCTCTCAATGCAGATCAGCATTTATTCTGAAATCCAGAGTCTTAGCGAGTCACCTCAAGGACAGTGAGATGATGGCCCCAAGCTCAGTCACCCTCCTCTCCTTCCCTTCCCTTCTTGTTCTCAGGAGTCACAGGCAGCTTGAGGCAGTGAATTCTAGAGAAGACCTTTATCAACAATAGGGGGCATCTAGACAAGATTCCAGCATCCAGAAGTACCACCAGGCCAAAAGTTCCATTGTCTTCCTGGGCCTCACATATGGCTGTGGTGTTACCCTTCTCTGCAGTCTCATCTGCTTCATCTACCCATGGCACTAGTCAACAATCAGGGCCACTGAAAAGCCTAACAAAGATGGCGGTATTATCCAGTTGACCAACTGGGTGTTTGGCCTAGCTGAATCTGTCCCCAGTGTCATCCTTCTTCCATGGGGAAATGTGTCTTTCTTCTGGGGTACATGTTGCCAGTGGCCTACAGTGGTTGTGTCATTGTTCCCACCCCATCTTTCTGAGAAACCATGTTAACAAGCATTGATTAGACTCTTACTGCATGCCAGACACTGTACTAAAATCTAAGAATACAAAAAAAACACAAAAAATAATCCCTGCCTTCAAGGAATTTATAATCTAATGGGAGAGACAACATGTAACAACCAAGTGGATACATGATATATACTCAGTAGAAGGAAAGCAGTATGAGAGGGAAAGTAGACATTTGGTGGGAGGGATGAGGAAAGACCTCCTGTGGAAGGTGAGTCCTAAAAAAGTTAGGGAAACTAATTCTTCTTTATAATATGACTAATGTAAAAATAGGTTTAATATGTGTATGTGTAGAGTCTATATCAAATTACACACCATCTTGGGGTAGAGGGAATGGAGAGATGGGGAGAAATTTTGGTACTCAAAATGTTATGGAAGTGAATGTTGAAAGCTAAAAATATATAAATGAATTTATTTTTTAAAATTACCTTCAATTTCACCACTAAGTTGAAAAATAAAAGTTAAGGAAACCAAGGCAGAGGTGAGGAGACAAAGATATTCTAGATGTGGGGCATAGTCTGTGGGAGATGGAGCACTGTATCACAGGAAAAGTCTGTAGGCTAATGCTGGAATCCAGAATGTTTAGCAGAGCCAGGTGTAACAAAACTGGAAAGGTGGAGAGGGGGTAAGTTGTAAAGAGCTTTAAAATGACAAATACAGGTATTTATCTTTGATTCTAGACATAAGAGGGATCCATTGGACCTTACTGGGCAGGGTGGGGTGACATGGTCCAACTCTTAGAAAAACTACCTTGGCAGCCACGGACAATGCAGGGACTGGCCTGATTGGATGAACCCTGGAAATAGCAACCAGCATTGATTGACTAAGCAAAGAAAACACCTCTAAGCTGGAGTGTTCAGCCCCAAAGCCAGAGGCTAAGAATGACTGGACTCCTCCTTCGGTCCTCCTCAGTAAAGGCCATGGCCTCCAATCTTGGACCAAGTCTCTGAGCAGCTAACCCAGCTATATGCCTTCCATGTCCAACCCCTTGGGGCCTCAGTGCCCCAAAGGAGCCTCCCCACAATGAGAGATGAGGGGATTGAGGGACCTTAGTCCTTCAAGGTTCTACCAGTCCTTGCTGTGTCCCCTACAGACAGGCCATGGAAGGAGCAGAAAATCTCCAACCACAGGCCCTTCCACTTGCTGAGACTGCTCTGAGTTCAGCATCATTGACCATCTGCCTCTGAACCCCTCCAAATGCAATGGGCCCCTTTAACAGCATCCTACCCATAAGACCCCCTGGATGGGGCCCTGACTAGTCTACTGGCCATGTATTTACAAAGAAAAAAAGTTCTGCCTAATCCAAATGTTGACAGGGATGGCGTGGAGGGAAGAAGATCTGGCTAGATCACTAAGTAAAGTGACTTGCCCAGGGTCACAAAGTCAGTATGTGTCATAGGAAAGACTTGAACCCAGGTTTTCTTGACTTTGAGGCTGGGTCCTTAGTTACCATCCCAGACTTCTACTCATTCCCCAAGTGTTAGAGATATAAATATAAAAACATATCAATCCCTGCCCTCAAGGAGTTTACATTCTATTTGAAGGAGAGCAATATAGATATAGATAATGAAATATAAAATAAAAGGGAGAGGCATTAGTAACTAGAGAAAATCCAGACAGATCTTGGACAGGAGGTGACACAGAGAATTAATTTCTTCTGACACCTCCCCCGCTTTCTGCACTTAGTGACTGGTGGGCCTTAATACATGTTTATTTATCGATTTAGGAGGGAGTCTAGGGGGTGGAACTTGGTATATGATATCAGACTTTTTCAATGTACTGGGTAGTTTCACTGCACATTTTGTCCTTTTTTTTGTTCTTTGCTATAAGAACTGGCTTTCTGTGAAGAAGTAGGAAATGTAGGTGATGTAAAAATTAAAGATATGAATGAAAATCTATTTTCTAATTTCTAAAGTCTATGCCTTTTGTAATCAAAGCCAGGAAAAGAATGTACTCAGTAACCACAATAAGGTAAACCGAAAGAATAGCAACAAAAATGAAACTGAGCATTTTGTAATCATAAGGACCAGCCTTGGCCATAAAAAGAATGAAAAAAATGTACCTCTCTTCCTTCGTGGCAGAGGTGGGGGACTATGGGTAGAGAACATTTCATACACTGTCAGACTCAGCTGATGTACTGATGAGTTTTTAGGACTGCCTCCTCTCTCCCTCTCTCCCTCCTTCTCTCTCTCTCTCTTCTCTCTCTCTCTCTCTCTGTCTCTCTCTCTCTGTCTCTCTCATTATTACAAGGACTAGCTTTCTGGGAAAGAGAGAAGATAAATTTTAAAAAGAAAAGAGATATTTGGAAATATATTTGGGGATGTAAAAATAAGAGATATGAGTAAAACTGTTATTGTTGCTGTTTTTAAGAGCTGCCATCCTCCCCCTTCCCGTCAGCGCTTCATGGACACAGAACCCTATATTATAATGACAGAGGCCAAAAATTTACTTGGAAATCTCTGAGGCTAGACTCATCAAAGGGAGGAAGGATAGTGCAATGGAAAGAACCTACTGAACTAATTTAGGGTCAGAAGACTTGGGTTGTCACTCGATACCTTGAGAAAGTCATTTCCCCTCCCTGGGGCCTTAGTTTCCTCATCTGTTAAGTGAAGCATTTGGGCTAAATGATCTCTGAGGTCTCTCCCAGATGGAGGCCAAGGGGAGATCAGGGAGGTCGAGGTTGCTCCTCAGGGACACAATCACAATCCCGCAGTCTCAGAGCTAGAAAGGATGTCCATTCCAGCCTATCCTGAAAAGAGAAACACCTTTTTCACAATCCCAACAAATGTTCCTAAATCCTGTCCTCAAAAGTCTCCCAGGAAGGAAACCCAGGAGGCAGCCTTTCCTCATGTCAGCCCACTGTGGCATCATCAGGAAGTCATTCCTTACTCAGAGGCCTAAATCTGCCTCGTTCTAACATCCACCCATTGCTCCTGTGTCTCCCTGTTTGGCCAACAGAGAGTGTCTCTTCCTTCTTTCACGGGGACATCCTTTCCAATGCTTGAGGGCAGCTGGCACATGTGCCCCTAAAGTCTTCTCTCCTCCAAGCTCAGTCCCTTAACTGATGCCCGATTTCAAGGTGCTTTGCCCTCCTGGTCACCTTCTGCACATTCTGCAATTCATCAATATTGTTCCTTAAGGTTGGTGCCCAGAACTCAACATAATAGTACAGGGAAGGGCTCACAGGAGTGGCACCTCCCTAGCCCTAGCCTGGGAACCCCAAGATCTACTTAGCTTTCTCAACTACCATAGAATGAAAATGAATGAACTCTTGGTACAAGTTGAGAAGACTGATCAGACTCAGAGAGTGGATAGAAGCTGGAAATTACTCTAAAAGTCCTGAGCTGAAATCTCACCTCTGTCCCTCACTCCCAGTGTGATCATGGGCAAATGGCCTCACCTTGCTGGGCCTCAGTTTCCTCATCTGTAAAAGGAGGAGGCTGGACTCTCTAAGGACCTATTAGCCTCCTAGTCCTTCCTGGGTCAAATTGTGAGGCAGGCTCCTCCCCTCCCCCCAGCCTCCTTTTCTGGATGAGTTTGTGACCCCTCCATGTATTCTATGCATCCTACTTCCTATTGCCCCCCAAGAGACTCAGGGAGAGACTAAAGTCATAGACATGTCATTGATGTACAATGGAGCAGCCAGTTTGCCCAAGGCCATGTTTGTAAAGCTCGAATTATTAGCTTCATATGTTTTGGTCAGGCCCCAACAGGGCCCTCGACCCTGACTCCACCATTGTACAAATGTTATTTTCTCTAATACCATGATTTACTGAACTTTTCCTTCCTCGGAGCTTTTTTCGACCTTGGATTCACCTCAATAAGTCTTGATTTTTTGACTGAAAATGGCGGTTGACAATATTTACTTCCCATCAACTGGGCTTTTAGCAATAGGGAAAAGGGGATGAACTATTTTTGACCCTCCCTTCCAAGGCCTAACCGCAGCACCAGTCACCTGAACCTACAAGCAAGATCTGTTTTCTGCAAGTGGGACAGTGACATGGTTCTCTCAGTAGAGAGCATATGCCTGGCCATCTGAGGCCTGGAGATCAACTTCAGAGTGAAAGAGTGAGAGAGGAAAGCTAATCTCTCCTGGGTCTCTTGTGGTCCTCTTCAAAATCCGGCTTAAACCTCCCCTCTTCCAGGCAGGCTTCCCTGATTTTCCTCCACTCAGAAACCCACTTCTCCTTTATTTTATATTCGGTCTGCCAGTGGTCATTTTTCCTAGACACTTCCTCATTTCCATATTTACTTATCTGACGCTTGTAGAGAACCTCTTTCCCTTGTGTATCCATGACTCGACGGTGATAGATGAAAAATGCATATATTTCCATAGCATTTACAACACCCATTGCCCATAGTAAGCCTTTGAGGTGGTCAATGCAAGTATACTTCTCCCCATTTTACTGATGAGGACACTGAGGCTCAGAAAATTGAAGGGACTGCTTATTGTCACACAACTAACATCAGAGAAAGGTCTCAAACAAAGATCTTCTAAATTCCAAAGCAACGTTCTCCCCACTAGGTGTAATGGAAGTGTAAATTTTAAAGATCTTCCCTGCCCCTAGGCTAA
>NW_027185588.1:935414-945443 GCF_028583685.1 Petaurus breviceps papuanus
CCCATTTTGAGTTGCTTTCCTTTAACAAAGCAGATCCAAGAACCTGTGGTAGTTGCAAACCCTGAGGACGCTTGGGGTGCTTGCTGCTACACTAGGCTGCCTTTTTGAATTACTGAAAGTCCAGACTTCTGCATTTTCCTTGTCCCCACTTCCCCACATCCCCACCCTAGCACACACACAATCTCTGGTGTTGTAGACTCCAGAGAGTGCTCAGTGTAAGTTGGTGGAGGGGCTACTGATCAGGTTTTCAGTGGGAATGTTTAACCTGCTTATGAAAACAAACCATTTTCCAAATATCTATTTACCTGCAAAATCATCAATACTGGATGAATTGGGAGATTAAACCTGTTCATTAAAGCAGGTCCCCTAGGGTCTGATACTAGGCAACACTTTGTTGCCCTAGTTCAAATTACTGCAGGCATCAGAGAGTCATAAAATAAGGTTTCTTTACTCTGATTGCCCCTTCTGGCAGGCCCAGCTGCAGGACTCGGCTCCCCCTCCACCCCACCTCTCCCATTTTTGAATGGGGGGGGGTTTCGAGTGAGCCCAGAACCCCTTTAGCCCCAAAGAAGAGCCTTCCTTCTGGCATCTTCTCAGCTCTCAGCTTGCTAAAAATATCCCCGAGGCCAATTGCATTATATGCATAAATAAATAACCAGGGGAGAGGGAGGAGACCAGCCAGGGAGGCATGTTTCACTGGGGGTGAGAGAGGAAGGTTTCAAGGACAGAGAGAGGAGGGAGAGACAGCTGAGAGGGAGAGAGGAGAGATGCTGGCTGGCCTGAATGAGTGTGAGCTGATCTCAGGCCACTGACCAAGGTCAACTGTCTGGTATACACACAAAAAACCAGGGCTCCAAAATTGCCTTTCTCTTTGCTGTGGTGAATAGCTGGGTTCACTTCAATAACCATTTATTAACATTTGTTGTTGTTCAGTAGAGTCTGACTCTTCGTGACCCCAAAGGTTTTCTTGGTAGAGATACTGGAGTGGTTTGCCACTTCCTTCTCCAGCTCACTTTACAGATGAGGAAACTGAGGTAAATAAGGTTAAGTGACTTGCCCAGGGTCACACAACTAGTAAGTGTCTGAGGCCAGATTGGAATTAGGGAAGATGAGTCTTCCCAGCTCTAGGTCTGGTGCTCTATCACTGCACCACCTAGCTGCCCTACTATGTGCCAAATCACTGGGCTCAATTCTAGAGTTTAGGCCACATAGTTTTGTTTTGTTTTTTTGCTTTTTGGAAGGCAATTGGGGTTAAGTGACTTGCCCAAGGTCACATGGCTAGTTTTTGTATTGAGTGTCTGAGGCCTGATTTGAACTCAGGTCCTCCAGATTCCAGGGGCGGTGCTCTATTCACTGCACCACCTAGCTGTCCCCGAAGCTACGTAGTTCTTGCCCTAGAAGACGTGGATAATTCTATCGTGGGTAAACATCAGCTACATAGATAAATTGATAGAAGATATATACATGGTTCTCTATGCTGACCCCCCCCACCAGACACACCCTTTTGTGTTTCTGCCTATTTGAGGTCATTGAGATACATGGGGGAGACCCATGTTAGCCCTGTGGGTTTGACAGAATGCTTGGTACCCAGTGCCACTCACTGTGTGCCAGAAGAAACATCCCAATTTCTCTAGGCCACCATTTTCTCATGTGAAAAATACTATGTGGGATACAATGTGGTCTAGTGGGCAGAGTGGGCTGTCCTTGAAGTGAGGAAGGCCAGGGTTCAGAACCAGGTCTTGCAAAATAAACATGCAGGATCCTGTTTTAGGGAGAGCAGAGAGAATTTGTGGGGCCTCAAATCCTGAAAGCCTGAGCTTGAATTCCTAGTTGGGTGACCCTTAATTGTACTTAATTGTCCAGGGTCCGAGTCTCTTCCTCAGTAAAATGGGGTATGATAATACTAACACTTTCCTCCCTAGGTTATCATGAAGATAAAATGGAATAACATATGGAAAGTGTTCTATAAGTCCTATAGAAATGCTAGCTAGCTATGTCTATGCAAAGACAAAGGTAAAACCGGATTATTACACTCAGTGCTCCACGTCCCTTCCAGCTCCAAAGCCATGAGAAAAGTCTGTTTCCTAAGACTTGCCCATCCCTTAGTGACTCTCTTTTGTCAGAAATGGAGACTCTCCCTGGCCTCCAAGAGACTTAGTGGAAACAGTCATCCTATCAGAAGAGCTCCCACAATTGCTAAGCACCAGAGCGTGAGGCCTGGGAAGGCTGGGGAACGCCTTGGAGTCCCATTCTCTCTCATACGATAGCTGCCCTTTGGATGATTTATGTCTTCTCCAGGCTGAGGCCCCACAGAAGGCTCGTCATTTCTATCAGGGATTTATGATGCCTCCCCAGGTCACTTTGGCAAGTGCTGCAGCCAGGTTTGGGGGGCAGAGCAGGTGGGTGGGTTGGTAGCCTAGGTCAGCCCCGAAGAGCAGTAAGGAAAAGGGAGGCCCCCTGATTCCTAATTCTTAGGCAGGGAGAAGCTAGAGCTCAGAGCCTTCCCAATGGCGAAGGCTTCCTCCACCAGCTCTGCTGAGGCTCAAGTTTTTATGCCTCCCTAGGCAGGGTCACAGCTTCCACCTTCCCATGTTCCTTTTTCTGGAATCAAAACAATGCTGAGGATGCTGAGAATCCAAACCCTTTGGAATTGTGCCAGACCTCAGCTCTGCTGAAGATCCCCTGACCAGATGTAAAAAAACATCATCTGCAGGCCTGCTACCCTGTCATTCGTCCCTTGTGTAAAAGAGACATGGGTGACAAGGCTGTAACTAAGGCAGAGACACACAAGCTTTGTCTAGGGCATCAACATTTAAAAGGGGCAAATATTTGAAACAATATTAGATGAAGGTAGAGTTTTCACATTTTACAGTTACATTCTGACTATACTTCTGTAGTAAAACTGCTCAGCAAGAATAAATAGCTAAACAAGCAAATTGCCAAATGGTAAACCTCTCTCCCACCAGCCTACTGTGGCCTGCTGGCCACACAAGTGAATTCATCCCTGGATTAACTCTATCCTCCTTCTCCCCAGGGTTATGGCTTCCCTAGTCAAGAACCTCCCAGGGGGAATAGGTGTCCCAGAATCTCCATCCCTATCCTCTGGAAGTGTTGGTGATGGCCATGATGATATCTATATAGCATCTTAAGGTCTGCAAATTGATTTACACATATTATTATATCATTTGATTTTCACAACCCCTCTGTGAGGTAGTTTCTATTATTATCTTTATTTCAGAGTTGAGGAAGCAGAAGCTAAGGGACAATAAAAGACTTATCCAGGATCACATGGTCAAAAGTGCCTGAGGTAGAATTGGAACTCAGGTCTTTCTGAATTAAAGTCCAGCATTTCAATTATTTCACAATTATTGGCTCTCTAATGCTCACCCCAGAGTGATTCCCTACTTTCTCCTCAGAGACAGAATCAGGCCAGGGAACAGGGATTAGAGACAGTTCTGTCTCAGGTCTCAATGTGACCAGCTCAGGGTCAAAAGCAGTCCCAGACCCTCAGCCAGTCCTGACCTTTCCAAGGTTTCTTCTAGCTCTGAATACTTAAGTTTTAAAGAATTCAGGCTAAAGGAACAAAGTGAATGAAACATGGTGATGATCCCTGTATCGTAGAATTAGGGAAGAAAAGGCCTTAAAGATCATCAGCTCAGCCCCGTTGTTACAGATGAGGAAACTGAGGCCAAGAAGGGGTATCAACTTAGTCAAGTTCACACAGGTAAAGTCAGTGACAGGGTCAGGATTTGAACCAAGGTCCTTTGATTCCAGGTCCAACAAGACCTCCAATGGAAGGTACTGCTGAGGAGTGCTACCTGTGAAACTTGGATGGATGGATGGATGGATGGATGGATGGATGGATGGATGGATGGATGGATGGATGGATGGATGTGGAGATGGGTAGGAGGTAGAAAAGTAGATAGATAAGTAAGTAAATAGAAATGTAGGTAGAGAGATTTGCAGAAAGAGATGTATGTATGTAGGTAGACAGAGAGTGTAGGTAAGCAACAAATATCCAAACATAGTACATAGATTATATATGTACTTCTTTTTCCTTTCCCCCATTAGACTGTAAGCTCCTTGAAGGCCAGAGTGGTTTTGATTTTGCCTTATGCCCAGTCTTGGTACATAGCAAGTCCTTAATAAATACTTGTTGATTGACTCATAGATCTGGGAGAAAAGGAGCCTAGCCATCAGGAACCTGGCTGTCCCAGTGCGGTGTTGGTGTCCAGAGGGCTCAAAGACCAAAAGGAGAACACAAGTGATATAGGGGGAGTCTCTTAGTGTGTACTGCCAGCCCATCTCCACTGCAATCAGCGCCTCACCTGGGCCCCGCTCAGCCTCTTCCCCAAACCTTGGCTCAGTTGGAAAAGAAGACTGGAAGGGATGGTGAGATCATAGATGTAAGGCTAGAAGAGATCATAGAATTTAATTGTAGATTTTAAATTGTAGATTGTAGAATTGTAGGTTGTAGAATTTAATTGTAATTTTTAATTTTTAATTTAATTGTAGATTTAATCCACCTCATCTGGTTTGTTTTTTTTTTTACATTTAAGGAAGGACATGAGGCTGAGAAAGATAAAACCGTTTCACTGAGGTCACACAGCTCGTAAGTGGCAGAACTGGAATTCAAACTCAGGTCCTCTAACCCCACTTCGTTTACCCCTCCAAAAAAAATTGCTTTTTAAACAGTCCCCTTTCCTCTGCACCACATTGGCTTTTCTAACCAGATTGGAGCGAAATTAGAATAAAGACAGAGCAGATGACAAGAATCCCATTCCCATGCCCCAGGCTCTCCAAATCCCTTGGACTTCCCTCTCTCCTTTTCTTGCTGGCTTCTATTTGCCCATTCCTGCTCTCTGAGTATCCTTTGTAACATAAGACCCATAGCTCCACCCCTCTTCAGCTCCCAAGTACCTCTCTTCTCTTTCTCTCCTCTCCTCTCCTTTCCTCTCTTTTCCTCTCCTCTCTTCTTCTCTCTCTCCTCTCTTTCTCTCTCTGTCTCCCTCTCTCTCTCCTCTCTCTCTCTGTGTCTCTCTGTCTCTCTCTCTCTGTCTCTCTGCCTCTCTCTGTCTCTGTCTCTGTCTCTCTGTCTCTCTGTGTCTCTGTCTCTCTCTGTCTCTCTCTCTCTCTCTGTGTGTGTGTGTGTGTGTGTGTGTCTCTCTCTCTGTCTGTCTCTCTGTCTCTCTCTCTCCTATTATTCTTCAAAGCCTCCATCACTATCTTTCACTTACTGAAGTAGTCAGGGAATATGATGGGTCATTTTGTCTCCATGGCAACCACAAATGGCCTGTGGGTTGGGGAGAGGGCTATTAGGCTAGGCAGGTCCTCCGATGGCCAATCACAGGAGCAGCAAATCAATGGGGCCTTTTATATGGACTGTGTGGAGAGTAACAGGGCTGGGAGGCATCATTTCCGTGCTGCTGGGAAGTCCTCCAGGCCTGGGGTTTAATGCGGCATCTTCCAACAGCCCAGCTCGATGGAAAACTAATGAGGCAGCATGATCTATGGGTCTTTTTAAATCTCATAACTGGCCTCCTTTAGAGAATAAAAATAGAGAAGAAAAGAGTTTAATGTTTGCACACGCAGATCCTTGGGTTTCCACTGGTGAAGGCTGACAGGATCCTGGGCTACTAGTTGCCTGTTGGGCAAAGATTAGCTCCTTTCTCCCTTCCCCCATCTCATCTCCCCTTGTTTCTATGCTCTGAAGATGTCTAAGGCCTGTTTCCCAGGGAGGACAAAGATCTGGGGTCTCTGGAGACTCATGAGTATTGTGATTAAGAACAACGGTGCACAGTCACTACCCTCACAGGGTTTCCTTTCAAGGGGATGGCCAGAGATTGCTGGCCCACGGAAATTAAATGAAGCTCATGAATATAAAGCTAGAAGCACATCTCAGAGAAGGATGCTGTGGGCTCAGAAAGGCTGAATGGCTTGCCCAAGTTATACCGGTAGGAAGGCCACCATCAAAGGCAGGATTTGAACCCAGGTGCTGTAACAGCAGAACCACTGCCCTTTCTTCACTAGGGCAATGCCTCCACATATAATCCTGCTTAGCTGGCTTCTCCCAATGGTTCCTAAGCATCTACTGTGCCCCAGCCTCTGTGCTAGGTGGTAGGGACACAAAGCAAAGCCAAACCACTCCTGGCCCTCAGGGAGCTCTGAGTTATAACCGACAGGGCATTGCACTTGGAGTCAAGAAGACTGGAGTTCAAACCCTGTTCCTTAGACTGGCAAATGATGCAACCCTTGACAGACTGCTTAACCTATCTATGCCTCAGTTTCTCCATCTACGAAAGGGGGATAATGGCAGCACTTGCCTTCCAGTGTTGCAGTGGGGCTCAACTGAGATAATCTAGGTAAAGTACTTTGCAAGCCTTGAAACATCACTCTGTAAATGCTAGTGGTTATTATTATATTCTGTTATTGTATATTTATTCTATTATTTATTATGTATTATTATATTATGTCTCTCAGGACCCAAAGCAATGACTCTTTAATGGTGGAATTTCAGACACTGTGACATGCTTGATTGCAGGGTACTTGGGGAAAGCAAGGTCTCCTGAGTACCATGCAAGTGACTTGTAGTTATGTTTCTGTGGTTATATTTGGGGCTTACCCCCTCCTCTTCGCCCCAAGAGAAGGCAGACAACATCAAAAATAGCCCATGCTTGATCTGTCTGAACAGGCTGCCAATTAAGCAGCCTTAGTTTTCAGGCCTCCCGGGACACACAGAAGGAGCTCCTGGTTCTATGTCACCACATGGCCCAGCAGCCCCTGCTGAACTTGGTCTGGAGTCTAGAAAATCCTAGGTGGTGAGTGTAATGTCATGCCAAGGAAAGGCAACTTCCCAAGGTTCAGAATACCAGCATGGGTGCTCTCCATTTTATTCAGTGACAAATTAAGAACAGAGGGAATCAAAATATGACATCATTCAAAATGCAGCATTTACTAAGTGTGATTAAATAATCTCCAAGTACTACCCCACCTCAGGACCTTACATTCATTCAATCAATTACAAAGTCCCTGTTCTAAATACTGCTCCACCCCTAAGCTGTACCTTCATTTGGTCCATCACAAAGCCCCTCTTCTCAAGTGGAGATTAGTTTCCAATCATAAGTAAAGTACATTCATTTGTTCAACCATAGAACACAAAAAGGTCAAAAGTTCCCCACCCCTGGATCACAATTGAATCTACCCCACAGTTACAATAAGTTTAAGCACAGCACTTAATACCCAAATGGAGGTCTTTTCTTCATCTTGACAGGAGGCAAGTTCTCAGCAATCTTTGTTCCTGGGGAGACAAAGCTTAGCAAGGCCACAAGATACATTGCCAGTCTCTTCATTAATTCATCCTCTGTCTGCATAACAGTCCTAGGACCCCTGAAAACATTAGCAAAACCCTCTTCCAGAATTTCTGTAAACATACAACAAGAAAATCCTTCTTCAGGGCTTCGGAACCAACAGCAAGGTTTCAAGAATTCTGCAACAACAGCACTGTCCTTCACCAGTGGACAGTATTCACTCTCTGTCTGCAGAACAGTCTCAAGAGCTCTGAAAGGTTCCCAGGCTTCTGCAACAACAGCACTGTCTTTCACCAATGGACAAATCTGGCAAAACAACATCAAAACAGACAAAGTACCAGCATAACAGCCATGTCTCCTCAGTCATTGGCAGCTCTGGGTGGCTGCTCTCAAAAGTCCTGGGAAATTCAAAGTGGCCCTCAGCAATCCTCTCAGTCTCTCTCTGCTTCCAAAGGTGCTGCTTCCAAAAAGTTCTTCTGCCTCTCTCTTGTGTCTCTCCAAATCTACATCACCAGCTCCTCCCAGTTCAGCACTCTCCTTTCACATCAACAAGTCCATCCCACAGGTGGGATTAACAAGCTCTGGTTTTTAACACAATCAAACCAAAAACCAAGCCAATACAGGAGAATCTTTAAATGCCATTACTATTACAGTGAGCTGTGTTTCTACTGAGCTGAGCCCAGGTCGTGAAAGAATTGTGGTAACTCTGAGAGTTCTTAGACTCTGGGCTTCCCCCAGTGTCCCCTAATGGTCTTCCTGAGTCACCAAAGCCACCAGGACCCTTCCTTCTCCCTCTTCACCCTACTCCCTTCCCTCTCTGCCTTTTCATTCCCAAACCCAGCCCCTGGCCTCCCCTCCCAGGTTACAGCTGGCTCAGGACCTGCCAGCTGGGAAGGAGGACCTGAAAAGGCCCTGCCACAGGACAGGAAACCCAGGTCTCCTCTCTGTATGGAGATAGGGCAGTGTTCCTGCACTGACCCCAGGCTCTTGCCTCTCTGTCTGAGCTGCTGCTCCCCTCCAAGGCACTAGAAATTCCAGGCTCAGATGGAGAAGGCACCTTGAAAACCATTAAATCTGTAGCTGTATCTAGCTACTGCTATATGTCTATGTCTGTATCTCTATCTAGTCTATCTATGTCTATTTAGATAGACAGACAGACAGATTGATAGACAGACAGATACACAGACAAACAGATGGATGGATGGATGGATGGATGGATGGATGGACGGACGGAAGGATGGACGGACGAACAGACAGATATATATAAAAGACAGATAGATATACACAGACAGATACACAAATAGGTAGGTATGTAGATGAGACAAAAAGACAGACAGACAGACAGATATCCCTAGCTACAAATCTGTCTCCCCCAGTACTTTCAGCTGGTCTTCAGGACCTAGATAGCCTTTCATTCACCACCCTGTGTGCCATCGGCAATGCCCCACCCAGTAGAGATGTCTCGTCCCTCTCTCCCTCTCTGTGCCTCACAGTCTCCTGCCTCTCAGGTAAAGGAGTATCCCCTGGGGGTCTGGAGCAGGCACATGAGCTCCTCCCCTCTCCTCTCTGCCCTGGTTCCCTCCTGCTGTGATGCTCTACCGCCAGCTTTTTGGAGAGGGTGATATTCCCCGCAAAGACAGAAGAGGGCGCTGTGTCCCCTTGCATCCTCTCCTCACTCCCTCCATCAATCCCAGGCCAGCCAAAGGCAGCTGACTGCTAGGGCCCTGGGGATGGTTGCCTGGCTTTAAATGGGGTTCTCCCTGCTCCCTGCCTGCAGGGCCCGGTTAGTCAGTCAGCTAGCATTTAGTAAACACCTACAGTGTGCCAGATACGGTGCTGGCTTGGAGGTCTGGCCACTATTCCTGGGGAGAGTTGTGGCATCTAGAAATGGGAGGAATCATAGAGGACCTCGAACCCATTCCACCTCCTCTACCTTCAAGTGGCCCAGAAAGGCTAATTTGTCCGAGGTCACAGAGGAAGGATGGGAAGGGTGGGGCGCACAGGGGCAGAGCACCCTCTGGACCCAGGTCTTTGGATTCCATATTTCAGGGCTTTCCTCCCAAACCACGTACAGAATGGGGCAATGAAGAGTTGACGTGGTGGGGGGAAGGAGGCACAAGATACCTCCCCACCTTCAGAGCCCTTACTTTATGTGGAGGGTGCATGCTTACTTCCCCTGGAAACAAAGAAGGGTGACCCCCTCTTGTCAGTGCCCTGGGGAGAGGAATTCACCCATTGCACAGGGGTGACCCCCCCCAAAATAAGCCACCACTGAAGTTCCCCTCCTGGACTCACCTTCCACTCCCCACCAACTGCACCCCCTCCCATCACCCTTGTGCATTCCCTGGGGATGTACAAAGCACCAGGTGAATGGGATTAACCTGGATAGCCCTCCTGGGAGTATACCAGGGTCTCTGTCCCCCCCACTCCTTCACCTGAATTTGACCTTGGGTGGGGGGCAGCATTCCCCAAAGATGACTTTTCTCTTTCCACTGTGCCAAGGGAGAAGTTCACCTCTCCTTGGCCCATAGAGATGGCTCCTGATTCCTGTATCCCTCCCCCACACCCGCTATCCCCTTGCCCTCTCCCCTTCCCACAGCTGTTCTGGTCCATCTCTCACTGCTCTCCAGAAGCAGCTGGGGAGGGGACATCAGACCGTCCTGTTCTGACCTCAGAGTGGGAGAAAGGAAAGGAAGGAGTGAATGGAATGGAGGATTAAGCC
>NW_027185588.1:950443-957402 GCF_028583685.1 Petaurus breviceps papuanus
TCTCTCTCTCTCTCTGTCTCTCTCTCTCTGTCTCTCTGTCTCTCTCTCTGTCTCCCCCCCCCCCTCCCCCCCCCCCCCCGTATCTCTAGTGCCTAACAAAGTGCCTGGAACAATGTATTGCTAATAGACGCATATATAGACATAGATGTAGAGACAGAGCCATCTGGGTCCCCACCATCCTAGCTCTAGCCCCTTCTCTTTTGACACTCATCCCTCACAATTAGATACCAAGTCCGGGGATTCCTTCCCCAGTTTTGAGGCCCCAAGTAGTCCCAGCCTGGAGTTTTCAGAGCCAACAGAGATCTCGGCAAATTCCCCATGAGATGGTGAGATGCTGGCGGGGAAGGGCAGCTCTGGCTACCTCGGCTGCCGAGAGCCCCTCGGTGCCAGGCTGAACTGACAATACTCTTCAAAGGGACGTCTCTCTTTGATTAGTTCATCTCTTTCCCTCAGCATGAAAAGATCATTGATGAAAGGTTCTCAGATCAAATTGAAGTCGATTTGATTTCCTCCCAATTGAAACAGGAAGGATAATGAGTGCTGGGCAACCGGGGGCCCTGGGTGGAATTATTGAGACAGGGTTTTTAAATGAAGATCTGAGCGGAGAGTTTTGTAATTCTTTCAGGTTCCTCAAATGCCTCCTGTTTGAAGCTGAAATCCAGGCTCCAGGGCCCAGACACTGGTAATTTTCATCTGAATGAAGTCTTACAGTAGCATGAGCAGAAATGGAGAGAGGCGGTCCTTGTGCCTCCCCAGGAGCTATTCTAAAGGCCTGATCATAGGATTTAGTGCTGAAAAAGAGCGCTCAGAGGCCATCTAGTCTAAGCCCCTCTCATTTTACAAATGAGCAAAGCAACGCCCAGAGCAGGGACATGACTTGCCCCAGAGGGTCATAGCTGATACGTTTCTAAATCCAGACCTTCTGAATAGACACTCAGCATCCTTTCTATAGCACTGTTCAACCCATCTCCTGAGTTATCTCTTATTCCTCCGAGGTAAGAGTCTCCTCCATCCCCTTGGCTGCGTCCAAAGTTTCCTGTACCTTCACTCCCAGAATCATGGACTCTTGGAGGGGGCCCTCAGAGGCCATCCAGCCTTACTTGTGCCTGGACAGGACTTACCTCTCCAGCAGTAGGGATGGGGGCATGGAAGGATGGAGGGGTTACTTTGATTTAAAAAACAGGTGAAATAGTGAAATCAATGGGATTGGGTAGAGGAATGAGAAACAGATAGGAGTCAGAGATACCTCTGAGGTTTTGAGCCCAAGTGAGTAGAAGGATACTGGTTCCATTATTGAAAGGCCCAGGGTTCCTTTTCCCTCCCCCTACCAACTCTGGGTCAGTTTCTCTGATTCACTATCCTGATCTATGCCCCAGAGTTAATCCATGGCATGATGGAGTCAGGAAGACCTGGGTTTGAATCCTGACTCAGATGCTTACTAGCTGTGTGGCCCTAAGCAATTCACTTAATTTCTCTGGTCCTCATTTTCCTTATCTGTAAAATGGGCTCAAAGGCTTCTACTATCTCTTCCAACTCTAAATCGAATATTCCGAGGTGTCCAAATAGGAGAAAGGAATAAGCATTTATCTAGTACCTAGGACATTTCAGGCACTATGCTAATCACTTTACAAACATTATTTTGTTTAATTCTCATGACGACTCTGAAAAGTAGTTTACAATAGAGGAAACCGAGGCAAACAGAGGTTAAGTGACTTACCCAGGGTCACAGGGCTAGTAAGTCTACATTTGAACTCAGACATAAAATAAAACTTATTTCATGAAGCTTAGATCAGGTTCATGTGTTGGGGCTATCCTTGAATGTGGGTAATAAGGTCCTTACTCTGACAGTCCTATGCCTCAGTCCTATGGATTAGAGTCTGCTCCATTATTGTTACCCTAGCTCTGACTGCCCTTTTTAATAGCTCCCTAATTGGTCTCTGACCTCCATCTATCTCTGAACACTCCAGTTCATCCATGTTGCCAGATCTCTCTCCCTAAAGTCCCTCTACCACCTTCACGCTGCTGCTCTAAAACCTTTCAGTAAAAATTCCCTTTTGACACTACAGCAGTCAAAACTCCATGGCATTCAAGGCCCTGTCCCTATTTTCCTTTATTTACTCCCTGAAACTGTATGACTCACTGTTGTTTAAGCTTGTAGAATTCTTTATGTGCTGGTCCAAGTTCCTGCTACCTGGACATCTTCTTCCCTTCCCTGCCACCTGTTCAGTTCCTACCCATCCTTTAAGGCCCCAGACCAAGATGAGGCCTCCTCCATGCAGCCTTCCTTGATTTTCCTTCCTGCCCCCACCTCTGAAGCTAGAAGTGAGCTCTCCCTCTTTTGAACTCCAGAACTTTGTTCTGTTTTAAACTCTCTACTGATCTCCATTTCCTACAAGTCTGTGAGCACTGGACCTGAATTTTATTCTCCCTTTAGAAGACTTAGACATGCAATCAATCAGGAAGAACTGGGCTCAAATCTCAACTCATATATTTAATCACTCTGTGTGACTGTGGGCAACTCAGTTATCCAGCCTGAGCCTCAATTTCCCAATCTGTAAAATGGGGACAATACAAGCTACCCATAGCTCCCCCTGAGGGGGTTGTTTTGAGGTTCAAATGAAATAAAGCATGCACAGTTCTGGATCAACTTTGCAGTTTGAACCCCCAGCTCTATCCCACCCGCCTCTAAATCAGTCTCTTTCCAGTAGGTCCCTCTACTTCCTTCCTGAAGGATTACCTGAGTACTTGAGAGAAAGAAGATAGAGCCAAAGACCCAAGGGGGAGACTGAGGGAGGAAGATCGGTATGTTAATAGCTAGGATACCAGCAGAGGGAGACAAGTGCAAGGTCGACAATTTTTTTTTAATGGAATGTTTTAGAAAGAATGGTGATTGGGAGCCCTGATCTAGGTTCAAATTTTGCTTCTGCTCATTACTTAGCATGTGACCTTGGAAAAATAACTTAATCCTCAGTTTCATCTGTAAAATATTCAAATGGGTTGGGCTAGATCAGAGGTTCTTAACCTCGGGAGACCATGAACTCGGTTTCTTAAAAAATATTTTGAGAACTATTTCAATATAATTGGTTTTATTCATAATCCTCTGTGGTTTATTTTAGGTATTTAAAGACATGATTGTGAGGAAGGGTCCAGAGGCTTCACCAGATTGACTGCCAAAGGGGTCTAGGACACAAAGAAGGATAAAAAAAAAACCTGGGTTAGATGATCTTTGAAGTGCCTTCCAGTTCTAAATCTCTGATGGGAGCAAAGATTCAAATCCAGTTCACTTGACCCCTCCACCAAAGCACTATTCACTACACAGTTCTGCCCTCCATGTCTGAGCCTTTCCTAGAACCAAGATTAGGGCAAAACTAGACAGCATAAAGGTGGGGAAACTGAATCAAACATCTCCTATCGTAGCTGAGTTCCAAATACTCTGTGTACCAGCCGTGTGGAGTTATTTGTTGTTATTCGGTCATTTTGGTCAAATCTGATTTTTTGTGATCCCATTTGGCATTTTCTTGGCAAGAATACTGGAATTGTTTGCCCTTTTCTTCTCCAGCTCATTTTACAGATGAGGAAACTGAGGCAAACAGGATTAAGTATTTGACTGGGGTCACACAGCAAATAAATATCTGAAGTCATATTTGAACTCAGGAAGTTAAGGCTTCCTGACTCCAGGCCAGGCACTCCATCCACTGTGGTACCCAGCTGGTAGTTAAAGGTGATGCAAAAACAGTCTGACATGAAACACCAGGATAGAGGCAAATACGCACACCTGACTGTCAGAGTTATTTCAATACTTGTAAAATGGAGTGGAATTTTATTTTCTTTGTGTCCTGTCCTGAGCCTAGTAACAAATGTCAAGCTGAGCCCTATGGAAGATCGAGAAGTACCAGGTGATGGGAGTAACCCTGGATTGTTGGCCAGAGGCTCAGCCAGGGAATCAGAACAAAGAAGGGTTCCTGTTGTAGGCTGAATTTAGGCAGATCCAGACAGATCATTAAAAGGAGCTGGGTAGGGCAGCTGTCAGCCAGTATCTCAGACCTGTTTATCCACAGCTCAGGTCTTCTCTTCAATTGCCTTACAAGTGATTAAGGGATCCTAATTTCAGGCAGTTCTCACCACCCAGGAACCCCATGGTTTCTGTGCCCAGTGGCAAAGTCATATCCTTTGAATGGATTCAGGGTTCAGCTAGGGCATTAGGTAATTGAAAGCTCTGTCTTCCCGGACCTCAAGCTAGAATTGTCCTAAAATCTTCAAACTAGAAGGAGCTCAGAGGTACTCACTCAAAGGTCAAAAGTAAGGACAATGGTGGGCATGGGCACATTACATCTAACCAAAGAGGTACTCCGAAGAATGAGAGTAAAAGAGACAATGAAGGCATTGAATGGCAGAAAGAGATGAGCTGCTCATGCAGCAAGAGCAAGGGAAGACATGCTACCCTCATGAAGCTGGAGAAAGCAATGAAGACCTCCAGCACATTGGATGGACCTCTGTGGGAGAACCTGGACATCAGTCACACAGGCTGGGCAAGCATAAAAACATGGATAAGACCACACATCCATCTGAATATTTGAATTGTTGAACCAAATTGGGGGTGAAAAAAAGGGAAAATTCTGTTCCTCCTCACCAGCTGCCTGTTGGACAGCTCCAACTCAAGGTGTTCAAAATGGATTCATTATCTTCACCTCTAAACCCATCCATCTTGCAAACTTCCATTCCTGATGCAAGCACTGCTACCCTTCCAGTCTCCCAGGTTCAAGACCTTAGAACCATCTTCATGTTTCCCTTTCAACTCCCTCTATCTAAATCAGCCACCAAATATGGTCAACTCCATCTCTTGCACAACTCCCATCTTTTCTGCTTAGACATTCAACACTCGGGTTCATGATCTTATCACCTCTAACCTGGACCAATGCAGACCCAATCCTATTTTCCCCTGAAGGAATAGCTTCTTAATTAGCTTCCTTGAATTAGACCCAAATTCAAATCTGGCCTCAGACACTTATTAACTATGTGGCCTTGGACAAGTCATTAAACTTCTGTCTGACTCAGTTTCCTCAACTGTAAAATGGTGATAATAACAGCACCTACTCCTCAGAGTTATTGTGAGGATAAAATTAGATAATATTTGTAAAGTGCTTAGCACAATGCCTGACATATAGACAGTGCTATATACATGCTAGCTATCTTCATTATTAGTCCGTTCTCCACACTGTTGCCAAATCAATATTCCTAAAGTATAAGTGTGGTCACGTGACTCCCCTGCACAGGAATCTTTAGTGGTTTCCTATTGTCTTTGAGATCAAAAACTTCTTCTTCTTCTTCAGCATGGCATTTGAAGCCCATTATATCTGAATCCAGATTCTTTTTACGCTACTCGCTTGACATATTGCACATTCCAGGCAAGCTGGCTGTTGTTCTCCAAATGCAGCCTTTTATCTGCCACCTCCAGGCTTTTATCCAAGCTGTGCTCCATACCTAAAATGCCTTCCCTCCTAATTTTAAGGTTCAGCTCAGGTGTCATATTCTGCTTGTTAGTACTTTCTCTTTCCTGAAATTACACTGTATCTACTTGTCTGATTTCTAATGATATCCCCTAAGTTTCTGGTTATCTTCCTTTCTCCTCCTTAGACTAGAAAGTCACTTTATCCTTGAATCTCCAGTGGTTAGTCCAGTGCCTTGCACATAGTAGGCTTTGACAAATGCTTGTTGGATTGGATTAGACCCAACTGACCTTAATTAGAGTAAAATCTCATTAATTATAATTTGTGATCATTCACCCCAGGGCTATGCCAAAGTTTACCTTTGAAGAATCTATGAACAAAGGGTCGGAAACTAATTAAGGGGTGATGAAGATTATAGGGGGAAATGTTTAACCTACTAAGTACTTAAAAGGACTTTAACACACAGCTGGATATCCTTAATTAGAATTTATTCATGTCTATTCATTAAAACAGACCTGCAGAATGTTAGGAGTCAGTTCCAAGTTAATATAAGTACTTGAAAGTAATGGTTTTACCTCTTTAAAAATAATTCAGGCTTTTCCACTCAATCTGACTCCCCCTCTATTCCCTCTCCTTCCCCATTAGTCTTTGAATTTGTGTGGTCTAACTGAATTGGAGTCAGGAGAGATCTGGGTTCAAATCCTCTCTCAGACACTTTCAAAGTGTGTGATCTTGGGGAAATCTGTTTTCTGAGCCTGTTTCCTAATCTGTCCAGTTCACTTCCCAGAAGAAATTCCCTATGCCCACAGAAGCCCACATGCCCACATACATGGTCCTCCAGCGAGATGATAAGGAACCTATTATATCCTAGGGCTGCCCATTCCACCGTTGGACAGCTCTAAACTTTGGGACATTTTCCCTTATTTGTCTCTGTAGTTTCCACCTTAGGGTCCTTGTTCTGCCATCTGGGGCCATACAGAGCAAGTGTAATGCCTCTTCAGTATTTCAGGTAATTAAATATAGCTATCACTCACTCACACACACACACACACACACACACACACACACACACACACCTAAGCACTCTTCTCCAGGCTAAGCATTTTCCAATTCCTTCAACAGATCCTTCTGTGGAATAAATTAGAGTTCCTCTACCATGCTAGTCACCCTCCTCTCCCTTGTCTTTCTCCCTGTCTTCTTTCCTCTTCCTCTCATCATTCTCTACTATAATATATAAGCTCTTCTGTCCAAAATTTTAAAATATTATCTCATGTGATTCTCTCAATAACCCTGTGTGTTGGGTACTATTATTAGTCCCATTTTACAGTGGAGAAAATTGAGGCAAATAGAGGGTTTGAACTCAGGTCTTCCTGACCTGAGGCCCAAGGCTCCCTCCATTACACCATCTAGCTTTCTCATTGGACATTACCACCTTTCCCACAGTCTTCGATCCAGCAGAACTGGCTTTTCCTCAGTCCTCAGTCTCTCTCTCTCTCTCTCTCTCTCTCTCTC
>NW_027185588.1:957502-961974 GCF_028583685.1 Petaurus breviceps papuanus
TCATCCATGTCTCTGCAACAACCATCTCCAATGACTGAGATGCCCTCTCTCTTTTTGCTGTTTCACAGTTTCTCTCTTCATTGAAGATGTAGGCTGGGCACCATCTTCTGCATAAAGCCTTTCCTGATTCCTCCCAACTGCTAATGCCCCTCCACCAAGCTACCTTGTAGGGGTTTGTATTATATCCTTTTAATATTTATTCTGGAAATACTTATGTGTGTGCTTGATTTTTCACCAATTAAAATGTGAGCTTCATATAAGTAAGGATTATTTCCTTCTGTGCCTGTCACAAAGTAGGTGCTTAATAAATGTTTGTTGGTGCCATTTTCCTCCTCCCATTCTCATTCCTCCTCCTTCTCTTCCTTTTCTCCCTCTTTTCTTCCTTTTTCTCCCTCTTCTCTTCCTTTTTCTCCTCCTCTTCCTTCTTCTCTTCTTTTTCTTCCTCTTCCTTCTCCTCCTCATCTTCCTCTTCTTCCTTCTCTTCTTCTTCCCTCTCCTCCTCCTTTTCTTGCTTTTATGCCTCCTCTTCTCTTCTTCCTTCTTCTATTTCTCTTTTTCCTCCCTCACATAGACTTAGAGGATGCTAGACTTTAAGTTAGGAAGACTTGGGTTTCAAATCCCACCTCTGACATTCATTAGCTGTGAAACCAGAGCCAAGTTATTTTAGCTCCCTAAGGCCTCGGGCAGCTTGCTAGGATTTATCTACTAAGTCATAGAAACAGACAGGTTTTAGTCTGTGTTGGTGAGGAGAAATCCCACACTGGGAGTTCCCTATGCAGATCCTTCACATATTATTAGCAGTATTTGCAGCTGTGTCCATGATCGCCAGAAGCCACACAGATGCCTCCACTCCCCTTCTGAACCAGAGCAGAGCCAGCATCCCTGAGTGTCTGAGAACCAGGGAACTATCCACCATGAGGACTTTATTGTCTCTGGGCTCTACAGCTACTAACACTAATGATCTCATTTATAGCCCTGATGGAAGCAATTATACCTGAAAATCCAAGCCCAATGTCCTTGTTTAGTGCTTTTTGAAACCTATATTCCAATGGCATGCCATCAGCAGCTAAATGAACTACTGGTGGGCCTGTTGCCCAGACGCCTAATATGTCAGGCAGTTTCAGAAATCCTGGCAGGATGGGCCAGCATTGGGAGACCAAGGACTTGGAAGGAGGGAAGATGTGGAGGGTGGGGGTGGCAGGGAGGTAAAGAGATGGTAGGGAGAGAGGCAGGAAGATTTAGAGACATAGGGATGTATGCTCTCCTGCTATCCTTAGTCCTAGTCACACCTCCCTCTGGAGTAGAATGGAAGCCCACTGAGGGCAAGGATGGTTTCCTTTTGATCTTTGTATGTCCCTAGTATGTAGATCAAGGTCTTGCATATAGTAAGCACCTGATACATTTGGACTTGATTGAATTAAATTGAGTGAAAAAAAAGTTGGTAAGTAAGGTCTACCATTTAGAATCCCTAACTCCCTGCAAGGCTCAGGTCAGGTGACACCGATTACAGGAAGCCATTCCTGATCTCCCAGTCATTAGTATTATCCCCACCCCCACCTTCAAATTATTTTGTATTTACTTTGTATGTATAGGGTATCCCCAAAATCTCAGTGCCATTTTAAACCATTAAAGATGGAACTGGAGGAAGATCACCAATGAGCCTTCTCTGGATCAAAGCTTTTACAACCACGCTGCCAAAGTTGTGTCTAGGGTAGAGGGACATTGGAGGAGAAATTATCATTATCACCATTATTAATGTATTGTATTTTACCAAGTCCCCCAGCAAGAAGAAAGTCTCAGCTTCGGGGGAGTTAGTCAACAATGGGAGATTGAAGGGGGATAGGACGATTCTGTCCAGCAAGGATCTCTTGGACTTAATTACAGAATATCTGAGTTAGAAAAGACCTCAGTGAGCAATCCATCCCTAAACAAGCATTCCTTCTATCCTATGACATCCCCAACTGCCAGGGATCATCCAGCCTTCATGTGGCAGAGGGCTCACTACCTCCCTAGCAAGTCCCTTCCACTTCGGGAAAATTCTAAGTATTAGGAAGTTTGGGTTGATTTTTTGTTTTTCCTAAATCTGCCTCCTTATTTTACATCCATTGTTCCTAATCCTGCTTATTGGAGTCGAGCAGAACAAGCTTAATTAATCCCTTTTCCACAAGACAGTCTTTCTTATCCTGGAAAACAACTCTCATATTCCCCCTGAGACTTCTCTTCTTCAAATTAAACATGGTCCAGTTAGATACCGAGCTAGAAAGGATCTTAGGGGCCATCTTATTCAACCCCTTTATTTTACAGATGAGGAAACTGAGCCCTAAAGAATTTAAGCGATTTCCTCAAGGTCATATGGTTAGTGAATATCTGAGGCAAGATTTAAACCCAACTCCTGTGACTCCACGGTCAGCCCTTATTCCACAGCATTGTACATCTCCTAATATCCATTCCTTCAACAGATTGTCACATGACTCAAATTCAAGGCCCTGTGCCGATCCCTGATTGCCACCCCCTGAATTTCTATGACCTTCGGTTCCCAAAATACATCAGTCAGGACAGAACATAAGATTTCAGAGGCGACTGGCCACCAAAGAAAACCACGTGGTATATGAATGTAATGGAATACTATTGTGCTATAAGAAATGAGGAGCAGAGGGACTTCATAATAACCTGGAGAGACTTATCTAAACTGATGTTGAGTGAGAAGAGAAGAACCAGGAGAAATTTGTACACAGTTACAGACACATCATGTGTATGACGACTAACTTTGATAGACTGGGCTCCTCTCGGCAATACAGGGTTAGAAGACAACCACAAAAGACTCATGATGGAGAGGGATATTCACATCCAGAGAGAGAATTACAGAGTCTGAATGCAGATGGAAGCAAACTACCGGCTCTCTCTTTTCTGTTTTGTTGTGTTTCTTCTTTCTCACTGTTCACCCCATTGGTTATAATCCTTCTTTACAACTTGATTAATGTTTAACGTGAAGGTATTTGTAGAACCTATGTTTCATTGCATTACACTATGGGGGGCCGAGGGGGAAGGAGAGGGAGAGGGAGAAAATTTGAAACTCAAGGGAATGTGGAACTGAATATTGTAAGTTAAAAGTAAATAAATAAATTTAAATTAAAAAAAAAAGAAACCACAGCAGCATCACCTTCTCATTCCAGGAAACTTTACCTCTCTTAATGCAGCCTAAAGCTTTCCCTTGGGTATGTCTCATCCCACTTTCTAAATTCTGGGTCCTTCCAGTAGAAATTTATGGGTCAGAAAACAGAGAGAAGGCTCTGGATACAGTGTCTCCCTAGGGCTCAGTGGGATTGATTTTTGGAAGTGACCTCAGGTGACTTGTTGGCCCATTCAAGGAGAAGGAACAATGGGACCTGAGCCCTGGATTTAGCCTCAGACCAGCAGTCATTGGGACAGTTGATCTCTGTGGCTAAACCTATGCAAACCAGAGATTACAGAAAAGTCAACAGGGTCAGCAAAGGAGTTCCACCATTAAAGAGAGCCATCACCGTGGTAGTTATTGTAGTTCATGGAATAGAGGTTAGATGGAAGAACAACCTTTCAAATGAAGGCGTCTATGTTGTTAGATGGCAAACATGTTCACTGGGGGCAATGGAAACATAGGTCGTTCCAGAATTGGTGGGAAGAGGCCTCCATCTATCCAGGCGACTTGGCTATGATAGCCTTCCCTCCTTCCTTGAGAGTCCTTGGTTCTCACTCATTGACATAGTCCCAAATGTGGAAAGGGAGGGTGTCAAATAAATGGCAAACTAAGAATAAAAAAAGCAACTCTTCTCACTCCCACTCCAGCCCCAGCTGTCTTGAATTCTTAGGAAGTCAGGAAAAGAGACAGAAAGATCAATGACCAGTTAGACAAGATGGCAGATAATTGATAGGCAAGCAGGCAGATAGATAAACAATAACTAACACTTATATAGCCCCTACTGTGTTCCAGGCAGGGTGCTAAGTACTTTACAGATCCTATTTCATTTGATCCTCACTAAAACCCTGCAAGGTAGGTGCTTTTATTGTTCCCATTTTACAGATGAGATAACTGAACCAATCAGAGGTTAACTGACTTGGCCATGTCCATACAGCAGGCATTTGTGGCCACATTTGGGCACAAGTCTTCCTGACTCTGGTCCCATTGTTCTGTCCACTG
The DNA here is from genome assembly GCF_028583685.1 of Petaurus breviceps papuanus. Lineage (NCBI taxonomy): Eukaryota > Metazoa > Chordata > Mammalia > Diprotodontia > Petauridae > Petaurus > Petaurus breviceps. Next base: position 961,677 of record NW_027185588.1, read on the forward strand.
TACATCCTAGTTCCCTCAATGAGTGAATAGAGAGAGAGGGAGGGAGGGAAGGAAGAGAGAAAGAGAGAAAGAGAGAGAGAGAGAGAGAGAGAGAGGAAAGGAGAGGAGGGAAGAGGAGAGGGAAGGAAAAAGGGAAAGAAGGGAGCAGACAGACAAATAGATACATAGATAATAGATGATACATGTTTTGAGCCAGCAGACAGTTAAATGTATCAATAGAAATGAACAGAAAAACCAGGCAGGGAGGGAAAGAAGGAAGGAAGGAAGGAAGGAAGGAAGGAAGGAAGGAAGGAAGGAA
>NW_027185588.1:961984-973698 GCF_028583685.1 Petaurus breviceps papuanus
GAAGGAAGGAAGGAAGGAAGGAAGGAAGGAAGGAAGGAAGGAAGGAAGGAAGGAAGGAGGGAGGGAGGGAGGAAAGGAAGGAGGGAAGAAGGGAGGGAAGGAAGGAGAAAGAGAGAGCAGAATGCAAGGTCAATATGCATCAACAGTGTGTGATAGGGCGGCTGAAAAAGCTATCAATCTTAGATTGCATTTAGAGTTACAGTATTCAGAGCAATGGATGTGATAGGCCTACTATATACTCTATACAAATGAAGGGCTCCCACTAAAAGCTAAATGAATAAAAAAATACCTTTCCCTAAAACAACCCCCAACAGTTTCACCATTGCTTTCACTCTCAACTGGGCAGGGAGACTTCCTGGTACCATGGAAAGAACCCTGAGTGGAGAGCTCCAGGTTTAAATTCTGACCACAATGTTGCAGTGTTATCTTGAGCACCTGGCCTCTTTCTGAGTCGAAATCTCTTCGTGTGTAAGCTGAGGGAGGTGGGATATATGGCCTCTGAGGTCCCTTTAGCTCTAATTTTGCAATCCCCTTATCTTTCAGGTTCCTGCCTGAAAATCCTATGGCGCTTCACTTAGTGAATGGCATTGCAAAATCAAAGAGGCTCAGGAGAGGAACAGGTCCAAAAGGGCCTCTTTTCACTCTGGGAGTGTTTGGCTCTTAAGAATGATAAGCCTCACCTGGTGGCATCACTCCTAGGCTTCTGTTTCTTTTCCAGGGGACTTGGAGTGTGATCCTTGGGTTTCTCCTTCATGCCTAATTTGGCTTCGTTGTAAAGAGATCAGAGACTGCCAGTTGGCATCAGAGTCACCTTCCTCATCAGGGAGAGGTTCTAAAAGAGAGAGATTGTAAAGATAGAAGGAGCGAGGAGAGACTGGGAGGATAGGAAGAGATGTAGGGAAAGGCAGGGGCATTAATAGACTTTAGTATAAAATCCTGACAGATTCAAATTGATTCTGCAGCCTGAGAAAATTGAGTGCGGAGGGAATTAGATTTATGCACTGTTAAATGTAACTGCCTGGCAGTATCTATCCCAAAAGCTGTTAAAATGGTAATCTTTAGAGATGTATGAAAATTGTGTGTGAATAGACCAATGAACCGTCTCTGGGAGCATGCTTCTCCTATCAGAGAAATACAAGACAGCATTATTATTAGTAATACTGGGTTACAAATACCATGCATTATGGATGTAACTTAATCACCTCATCTCAAGGTATAAACCAGAGCAAAGCTGATGGTAACTTTTCCCTTTGTGTGGTTAGACAGGAACTTTAGGTGGGGGAGTCTGGGGGAGGAAGAGAGATTGGTTTTAGTTCTGACTACAAAAGAAAATGAGTTTGTAATGTTTTGGGGAAGCATTTTAGAACAGGAGACAGTCAGAGCTGGTAGATCTGGCAAGGTGATAGTCTCATTGTCCTCTGCCTTGCTTAGGCTACGTTTAGAGTACTGTGGTCAACTCTGGGCATCAAAGTTTAAGAGGATTAAGATGAGCTGGAGGAAACTCAGAGGAAGACAGAAGGTCTCAAGGGCATATTATATGATAACAGCTTGATAGAACAAGAGATGTTTAGCCCAGAGAAGATTGAGGGGAAAGGGGAAGCTATCCAAGTATTTGATTTCACTTCTTCTGTTTGCTCATCTTGCCAGCCAATTACTTGACTTTTGAGCTCTTTGCCACAGTAGAACTCTGCTTCCAGAGTGGAGAGTGCTGTGTCCCAAATTTCGGGGGTTTTGTACAGCTGTTGTCAGGGCTTTTTCCAGGCACCTGCCTCAGACCTGTGAGGAGGACTGCCTCTCCACAGTCTCAACAAGCTCTGCCATGCTAGCATTCCTCACCCCAGGACCACCATGAAAGACTGCTACCCAGATCCAAGCAGGGCAAAGTAAGAGCAATTACCCTCTGAATGGGCACTTGGTCCTTATATGATCTGCAGGCCTGGAGCTCAGCAAGCAGCCACTGCAATCACTGCCACCTCTGCCACCCCAGGGGGCAGAGGCCTGACCATGCTATTCTCTCACCCCAGATCAACAGAGTTCTCCACTGGCCTTTTACTTTCTCTTTGGCATTTATGGGTTAAGAAATCTGGAAACTGCCGCAGCTGCCAGTGATTCACTCTCCTGAAGTCTGCTCAGGATGGTCTGTGCTGCTGGTCTGGGCCCCCTTTGGCTCATGTAGGATTCGCTCTGCACTGGCCTCCCAGCTTGGTGAAATAGACCCTTCCTGTTGGCCTGCCAGGCTGCCTTCAGCGGGAGATTGTTTCTCTCTGTCACTTTGTGGGTTCTGTAGCACTAAAATTTGTTTAGAGCCATTTTTTACAGGTATTGGAGGTGGCTGTAGCAGGAGCTCAAGCAAGTTCCAGTTTTTCCTCCACCATCTTGTCTCCATTCCCCTCAAGTGTTTGAAAGAGACTCAAAGATGGGCTGCTATGTGACAGAGTGGATAGAGTACTGGACCTAGAGTCAAGGCTCACCTTTCAAGTTCAAATCTGGCCTCAGATATTTACTGACTGTGTAACCCTGGGCAAGTAACTTAACCTTGTTTGCCTCAGTTTCCTCATTTGTAAAATGAACTGGAGAAGGAAATGACAAATCACCCACCCCATTATCTTTTTCAAGAAAGTTCCAAACAGGGTTGCAAAGAGTCAGACATAACTTAGTAACAACAAAGATAGGATAGGACCTTCACTTCAGATGAATGGGACAATGAGGGAGGGCAGAGCTGCTTAATTTTTGTTTCGCTTGCATTTTCTCTGCCCAGGAGAATGACCTTTGCACAGGAAACATGAGAACAAAAATGACTAACACAGAGCCAATGGCCAAGATCAGTAAGAATGCTCCTGGCTGCGTAAGATGAATTCTAGTTACCTGGCCCTGATAAACTCCATCCTGGGGTGCTGAAAGGACAAGCAGAGGTCTGGGTCATCGTCAAGGACAAGGAAAGATCATGGAGAACAAGAGAAATACCAAAAGATTAGAGAAGAGCAAACGTCCTGGTTTTTGTTTTAAAGGCAAGGAAGAGAAAATGCAGAAGATTATCCAGTGAGCATAGTGTTGTTTCCTGGGGAACTTTTACCCTGGATCATTAAGGAGACAGCTGAAGATGTCTGGTGACAACAAAGAACCAACCTGGCAGCTTCTTCAGGAGCAGACTTGCCAGGCTAAGCTCATTTCCTGTATTGCAGAATTACTAACCTGGTAGATGAAGGGAATGCTGTGTGCATAGCATTTAAGGAGCTTTTAGTAAAACATTCCATCCAGTGTCCTATGCTTTCCCATACTAAGTCGGAGAGAAATGGATTAAGATGATAATGCAATAGATGAATTCAAAACTGATTGGGTGGCCAGATTGAAAGGGTAGTTCTTATTGGTTCAATGTTGATTTGCTAGGAGGTCTCTAGTAGAGTACCCCAGGGATCTATTATTGACTCTGTAAGTATGACCCCTAGGCAGCAAGCCTTCTGGGAGAGCACAGACGCCCATAAAGATTTTTTTCTTTTTTTTTCAGTTTCTGAATTTTGTCAGAAGAAGGAGCTTTCTGCCCAAGCTAATGGAAGAGACCTGAATTGTCTGATTTCCCCACAGGAATGGGACCAGTGGTGAGCCTTCTTTGGATCAAAACCACAGCAGCAAAAGAAGGCTGTGTCTAGGAAATAGTAATATCAAAGAAGGAAAAAATACTTTATGGAGTCTCTCTTCAAAAGGTGTGCTCCACCTTCACGGGAGCTTGTCAGATATGGAGGATTGAAGGGAGATGGTGGAACTCATTTGGAGAAGAGGTCTCTGAGAGCAAATCAGAGAAGCCAGAGTTGAAAGGACTCTCAATAGCCATCAAGTCCAATCAGCACATAAATCACCTCTAAGATATCTCCAACAAATGGTCAACCAACTAAAAGATGGTTAAAAGTGACAGGGAGCTCACCACCTTCTGCGGAAATCCATTCCATTCAGGGATAACTCACAATGTTCAGAAGAGATCCCTCCCAGACCAAGTTTGTCTCTAACAGAGCCCCAAGGAAAGAGAAAAGGACTGTTTTAAGCAAGACAAGAGGGGAATCCTACATCACATCTGCTCTCTACTGCCTAATGCCACTCTTTGAGTTTTCTAGTCCTAACCTTTTAGGTTGTTCTTGACTCTTCCACATGTCCAGAAATTGGAGGTGTCCTCAATTTGAGGCAGAAATTCCCAGGTGTCCTCAATTTGAGACTGAAACTATGATCCCTCCCTTCCACTTCTGTTCCCTTTGAAAGATGGGTACCGCTGAGGGGTATTTAGCAATGCAAATCATTCCTATCTTCACAGGGCTGAACATAAAGGTGATTAATCTGCCCAGGAGCTCTGGGGGACAGAGAGGTTTTAATCTCTAATGGGATTTTTTTTTTTTTGGTCTTTTTATTCCAAGAGAACAATCCCATCCTACTAAGGAATTAATTTCCACTGTCTGGATGCCAAGGTGTGCCCCCAAGCTCCAAAGTTAAATTTACGTATCAGCTACATTCTGGGAAAGATGATGACAGAGCTCCGCCAATGAGGGCTTACCTAGGGGAGCTGCCTGTGAGAGAGCTGACCTATCACTTTTGCTGTCACCATCCCCATCAGAAGATGGGGAAAACATGTATGATCTTAGTTAGATCAACAACAGTCACAAAAGCTGACACTGCCTCAGGCTACACTAAGAGAGGCAGTGTGTCCAGAGAATAGCACCCATTTAGGGAGTGTGACATCATGGAAAGAACCCTGGATTTGGGGTCCAAGGACTCCAGTTCTGCATCAAGATATCTGAGTTTGAATCCCAATTCTATCCTTTTAGATCTGTGGGTAGAGGACAGATTGGAAAGAGGACAGATTTCAGAGTTAGAAGACTCTCTGTGTGACCTTGGGAAAGTCACTCAATCTCTATCTGCCTCAGTTTCCCCAACTATAAAATGGGAATAATAGCAGCACCTACCTCTCAGGGTTCTTATGAAGCTCAAATGAGATAATGTTTATAAAGTACCTTTCAAACCTTAAAGTACTATAAATATATAGTATATATATATATATAAAGTATATACATACAGTACTGTATATATAGTACTATAAATATATTATATTGACTATTAATTAATAGTCAATAATCATTAATAAATTAATAATTTATCATTGATCAGTACTATATTATATCATTCTACTGGTATATGTTGTGTTGTTGACTTAATAATATATTATGTTATAATAATGTAATAAATTAATGGATAAGTTAATAATACTATAAACCTTAAAGTACATAAATGCTGACTATTATTATTTAATATCATGGACCCTTTTGGTGGATTCTTTCTAGAATAATGTTTTTAAATGCATAAAATAACATGCATGGAATCATAAAAGGAACAAAATATATTTTTTTAAAAGTTCATGGAACTCCAGTTAAGAACCCTTGGATTCCATGATCTTCGAAGTCCCCCTGATCTGCAAATAGAGCCCTGGGCCTGGAGTCAGGAATATATTAGTTCAAATCTGGCCTCAGACACTTCTTCCCTGTGTGACCCTGGGCAAGTCACTTAACCCTGTTTGCCTCAGTTTTCTCAACTGTAAAGTGGGGATATTTAACAGCACCTAATGACAATGAGATTGTTATGAGGATCAAATAATGTAATATTTGTAGCATGCTTAACACAATGTCCAGAAAACAGTAGACACTTAATAAATGCTTGTTCCTTTGTTCCCCTCGCAACTCCCTAGGCTCCTATGGCCGTGGGCAAGTCACTTCAGCCTTCTAGGCCTCAGTTGCCCCATCTGTAAAATGAAGGGTCTTTCTTAGATCTCTTCCAGCTCTAAATCTAAGTTCGATGCTATGAGGTGAGGGAGGGGGTGTGTGACAAGCCAATGATGATCCTTCTGTCCTATGACATGGTTGGACCATAGCTGAAATATTGTGTTCATGTCCCAACAATCCATGCCAAGAAGTGGTAGCAAAGAAGTTACAATGTCATCACAAACTAGATGTCAGACTCAAAGACCATCAGAGCTAGCCGGAAGTTTAGGGACTGGCTATTCCAATTGCTCCTCTTCCTTCCCCGCTCACCTGTCATAGGGAACTGAAGCCCAGAGGGGGGGAATTCTTCTAAGTAGCTGTATATATGTGCTCTGATCATAGATCTAGGGCTGGAAGGTACCTGGGGTGGGGGGGGGTAGATGAGAAGATTGAGGCACAGGGAGATTGTAACTTGCCCAAGGTCAATAGGCAGTCAGCATGAGGAGTCAGTCAGTAAACATCCATTACGCACCTACTATGTGTCAGCCACTGTTCTAAGTACTAGGAATACCAATAAAGACAGTCCTTGCCCTCGAGGCATTTAAAACCTACTAGAACACCTATTCCTCTGACTCCACAGACACTCCTCCTTCCCCTACTACCCTCAGGTCACACAGTAAGTTCATGAGAAGAGCAGGATTTGAAGCAAGGTCTCTTAATTCCCAACAAGCTGTTTTGCCCCTCTTCCTTAAGGATGCTTTGCCTTATTCTCTAGTGTTGGTGGTGGTGGTTTGCTTGTGTGTTTTAGTTTTTTAGGGACACAAATCTCATTTCCACCACCAGATCAAATTCTACTCATAAGGTCTAGAGATGCTCCTGCCTCTCTGTATAAATAGCATGGGGATTGGGCACAGAGAAAAGCTCAGGAAAGCACAACTGGCAATAATCATGCAATTTGCAGGAGGAGGAAACACCAGAGAAGAACTTTGGTTCACCACAATCCTACAATGGCACCATAGGTTGGGGTCACAAAGGGAGAGAGAGAAGGAAGGGCTACCCCCATCCCCTCTCTTTTGGCAGCAATCAGTCTTGAGGCAGATTCCCCTGGAGGTGAGTTCCCTGGGGTGCACATCTGAATTTCTTCAATGAATTAGTGCCACAGGAAAGCAGAAGATTATTGTTCTCCTTTTCACCCAGTAGAGATGGATTTCTTACCATGTTCTGTCTTGCTCAATTTATTTTAAGGATTTGCAATTTTGTTCTTGTGAGTACTTCTTCCATCAATGTCAATCATGCCCCTTCCTAATACTTAGCAGATAGTATTTGAGAGTTTCTATAGTCAAAAAAGTATTCACCCTATGGTCATTTGAGTGAAGGACTTCTCCAAACTTACCTAAGCTGATCAGAGAATCTCAGAGCAAGAAAGGACCTCAGAGGCCATCAGTTCCAACCAGGACCTAAATAAGAAGCCCTCCTCTAATATGTCCAATGAGTGACTACCCCCTATAACCAGGGGCAGTAAGTTACCCTTTTGACACATGTAATCTCTAGGCATGAGCACACTTTCCCTTGGAGACTATATATATTTGAGGGGGAGTGTGTCATAGACTTCTGGGTGGGATTTTTTTTGTGTGCCAATGATTAGTGTATTAACTTAGTAAGTGTCCCTTTCTAAAAGTTACTTAAGGCTGGTTGATGAATGATTCTCAACAGATAATCTTTGGGGTAGGAGGAGCACACACCAGAGGGGGGGTTAAATCAGTAGCATTATAGAATCATACTAAACTCCTCAGTGATACCCTAGAAACCTGAGGAGGAGATATAGCCATCCACAATATGGGCATCAAACAGCAATGGGAATGGGAGGTGGGATGAGGATGCCCCAAAGGATGCATGGGCTACAGCACTCCTGTTAAAGATCTCCAGTCAGAAGAGGTCTCTTCACTACTTCCTAAGACAATCCATTTCAGTTTTGGACAAGTCTAATTGTTAGAAGAGCAATTAGGTGGTGCAGTCAATAGAGCAGTGGCCTTGGAATCAGGGAAATTCTTCCTTATGAGTTAAAATTCTATCTCAGACACTTACTAGCTGTGTAATCCTGGACAAGTCACTTAACCCTGTTGGTCTCCGTTCCTTATCTGTAAAATGAGCTGGAGAAGGAAATGGCAAGACATTCCAGTATCTTTGCCAAGAAAAGTTACAATAAAAAATTGCTAGAAAATTTGATGATGGACTTTGAAGAAACTGGACATATATTTAGTTTGGAGAAGAGAGGACTCTAGAGAACAGATCAGGGGAGGAAACACAATAGATTTTTTTCAGTATTTGAAAGACTGGGATATGGAAGGACTAGACTTGTTCCATTTGACTCCAGAAGATGGAATCAGGAACAATAGATAGAAGTTGCAAAATGGCAAATTAAGGTTTGATATAGGGAAAATTTTCCTTACAGTGGGAACTGTCCTGAGAGTAATGGACTGCTTAGAGGGTGACAAGTTTCCTCTCCTTGGAGCTTCAGTAGAGGCTAGGCAATGGCTTGTTAGGCATGGGACAGTGGCAATCTCTCTCTTATATGGGTTGGAGCAGAGTCTGCAACCTACCAGCTCTCAAATTCTGTGATTCTGTGATGCCCACAACTAAAGTTAAGTCTCCCTCCCCTTAACTTCCACCCTGGAGGTCTCATTTTGAAGGCTCACACACAGACTTAGACCCGGAAGGATCTTTAAATGTCATCTAAGTATCACCAGCCAGAGACATAAAGGAACTATTTTTAATGGCTCCTGAGAGCTGATTGTCAAATCTTTAGTAGAAGCATTTACACCTCAGAAATCTGTGCTTGATTTATTGTCTTGCTGATTTTCTGGACTTCAGAAAGTGATGGAGAACATGTTAATAATATAGACTCACCTAAAAACAGTATTTGACATCTGACCTGCATGTACATTTTTTTGGAGAATTGATTTTTTTTTACCTCAGTTTTCTCTACTATAAAATAAAGAGAATAATGGAAACTACCTCATAGATTTGTTGTAAGTATCAAATGAGATGTTTGTAAAACACTTAAACCAGTGCCTGGTACATAGTAGGCTCCTTATAAACACTTATTCCCTTCTCTTCCCATTTACCGTCACACTCCTGTCTAGCCCCCTCATTTAGGGAACAAACAGAACAAGCCGAGTCACTCTTTCAAATACTCGACCTCCGAATTCTGAGAGGCAACATGTGGACAGCAGAAAGTGTTAGGTTGGGAGTCAGAAGACCTGAGTTTGAATCTTGACTCTGTCATTTGCAACCTTGGGCAAGTCCCATTATCAGTTTCTTTATCTGTAATATAATAGGGTGAGACTCAATGACCTCCAAGGCCCCTTCTAGCTCTAAATCTAGGTTCTTATAGATTCTTCTAGGCCTTCTCTTCTCAAAGCTAATGTTTCTCCAGTTGCTTAAGCTAATTAGCTAATGGTATGACTTCAGATACATTTGCCATCTTGGTTCTCTCCTTTAGAAAATCCCTAATCTATCAATATTCTCCTTGTACAACAGACATACAGCCTATCCAACTCTAAAGGACCTAAAGTTTGCACTGTATTAGCATGGCTTTCTAGAACCCTGAATTAGCTCCAGATCCTGAGGAGGCATTGGAGGAGTCCTGCTAAACATAAGGAGATATATTAAACATAAGTCCCAAATAATCACTTTCCCCATAGAGTCACAGATGCCAGATTCATGGCAACAAGTCAACAAGCATTTATTAAATACCCACTGTGTGTAAGGAACTGTGCTTAACTCTGTAGATACAAAAAAAAATAGTCCCTGGCCTCAAGGAGCTTACAATCTAATGGGAAAAACAACATGTAAACAACTATGTACATACAGGATTTATACAGGCTACATTGGAGGTAATTGTGTATATCTGGTATTTACCAAGGTTATTTCAAAAACCATAATAATAAAAATTAGCATTCGTATAGCACTTTAAGGTTTGCAAAGCACTTCACAATTACTTTATCCTCACAACAACCCCACAAGGTAGATATATCCTCTGCCATCCACTTTTCTTTTTGCCTTCAATCTTCATCAAAGTCTTTTCCAGTGAGTCCTGTCTTCTCATGTGGCCAAATATTTAAGATTTAACCTTAGTATTGGACCTTTCAGTGAATGGACTAAATTAATTTCTTTAAGTATTAACTTTTTGGCCTAGTTGGTAGAATCTTAAGCATAACATTGCTGGTGCCAGTGTTGGCACAATGAGTGCCATTCCTTGGCACTGCCTTTCTTTAGGGTTGGGATTTAAATTTGTCTTTTTCAATCCGGTGGCCATTGCTGTGTTTTCCAAATCAGCTGACATATCTCCACTAGCCTTATTGTTAGCAATGCTTCCTAAGGTCCACTTGACTTTATTCTCCAGGATGTCTGGCTCTCGATCAGTAAACACACCATCATGGATATCATCTTTCTTGTATAGTTCTTTTGTGTATTCTTGCCACCTTTTCTTCATCTCTTCTGCTTCTGTAAATTTTTATCATTTTCATTGTTTATCATGCCCATTTTTGCACGAAACTTTCCCTTGATATCTCTAATTTTCTTGAAGATAGCTCATCTTTCCCATTTTATTTTCTTCTATTTCTTTGCCTTGCTCATTTAAGAAAACCTTGTTTTTCCTTGCTGTTTTCTGGAAATCTGCATTCAGTTGGGTATATCTTTCCCTTTTTTCTTTGTCTTTCCATTTCCTTCTTTCCTCAGCTATTCGGAAAGTCTCATCAGAAGTCATTTTGTTTTCTTGCTCTTCTTTTTCTTTGGACTATTTTTTGTTATTGCCTCTGGTACAATATATTGCAAACCTCTGTCTATAGCTCTTCAGGAACTCTGTCTACCAGATCTAATCCCTTAAATTTATTCATCACCTCCACTTCATATTTGTAAGGGATGTCATTTAGGTCATACCTATGTAGTCTGATGGTTTCCCCCACTTTCTTCAATTTAAGTCTGAATTTTGAAATTAGCAGTTCATCATCTGAACCACAGTCATCTCCAGGTCTTGTTTTAACCGACTGTATAGAGTGTTTCCTCCTTTGACTGCAAAGTATATAATCAATCTGATTTTTATATTGACCATCTGGTAATGTCCATGTGTAAAGTTAACTTTTGGGTTGTTGAAAAACAGTGTTTGCTATAATCAGAGAGTTGTCTTGACAAACTCTATTAGCCTTTGCCCTGCTTCATTTTGTACTCCATGGTCAAACTTGCCTCTTACTCCAATTATCTTTAGATTTCCCATTTTGGCATTCCAATCACCTGTGATGAATGTGACATCTTTTTTGGTGTTATTTTTAGAATATGCTGTAGGTCTTCATAGAACTGATCAACTTTGGTCTCTTTTGCATCAGTGTTCAGGCTTGTTTTACTTTGATGTTGAACAGTTTGCCTTGGATTCAAACATATCGTTCTGTCATTTTTGAGATCATACCCCAGTGCTGCTTTTCCCACTCTTTTGTTGACTATAAGGGTTATTCCATTTCTTCTGAGGGATTTTTGCCTAATTTAGAATATGTAATGATCATCTGAATTAAATTCAACCATTCCCCTCCCTTTAAGCTCACTAACACGCAAGATGTCAATGTTTAAACTTTCCATCTCCTGTTTGACCACACTCAGCTTACCTCAGTTCATAGATCTTATATTCCAGGTAACTCTGGTACTAACGAAGAGACTGGGACAAAACCAAAAGGAAACAGCTTCAGATGTATCTGGTGACAAAAGGAAAGTCCGATGCTGTGAAGATCAATATTACATAGGAACCTGCTCATGGCTACTCAGTTAATAAAGAGCAGAAATAGAATTTGAAACCTGCATTATCTGATTTCAAATACAGTACAGGGCTCTTCTTGCTCAGTACAATGAATAGATAGAACATAGATAGATAGATAGATAGATAGATAGATAGATAGATAGATAGATAGATAGATAGATAGATAGATAGAT
>NW_027185588.1:973708-977666 GCF_028583685.1 Petaurus breviceps papuanus
GATAGATAGATAGATAGATAGATAGATAGATAGATAGATAGATAGATGGATGGATGGATGGATGGATAGATGGATGGATGGATGGATGGATGGATGGATGGATGGATGGATGGATGGATGGATGGATGGATGGATGGATGGATAAACAGGTAAATTGAAAGATAGGTACATAGATAAACTGAAAGATTAATAGATAGATACAGACAGATAGATGAATTGCTAGATGAATGGATGGACAGACAGATAAACAGATAGATACATAGATAACGAATGGACAGAGAGAATGAGAGATAGGCATGCAGATAGATGGATGGGTAGATAAACAGATTAACAGAGAGATGGATAGATTGATGGGTGGATAAATAGATGGGTAAAGAGACAGATAGAAAATAGAGCATTTTTAAATGCATGCTATATTCCAGGCATTACTTTTATTTAATAAATCACCTAATAAAAGTGAGTCTTCCCATTACCCCTGTGATGATGATGCTTAATCTTTTTCTATAGATGAGGAAAAAGAGCCCTATTTGAGGTAATAGGATCAAAGATTTAGAGCTGGAAGGTATCTAAGAGGCCCTCTTGTCCAACCTCCACACGTTTACAAATGAAGACACTAGGGCTTGAAAAGGTTAAGGGCCATGTAGCCAATAATTGTCTGAAGTAGGATCTGAACCCAAGGGTTCCTGACCCAAGTCCAACACTTTCTCTGCTCCCCAACTCCCTCTCGCAGACAATAGTTTCATGAGTGCCTGAACTGGGACCAGAACCCAGATCTTCTAGCTCCAGTGGGATGCTTTTTTTTCTGCCAGAACTTAATGTCTGCATAAAGAGTTATCAGCTAACAGTACAAGAAGCATCCCAGACAAGCACCCTGGGAGAGGGATAGGTGGTAATCATTGACAAAAGGGGGTAGAGGCCACTTTACTTAGTTTTGACCCAGTCTCTGGAGCTGAGCCAACCCCATCTGACTGTGCTTCCCCAGCAGGATGACTTAAGGTTTTTACTCATTTCACTGAAAGTTCTGGTTTAGGACTCAAAAGATATAGGTTTAAATCCAGGCTCTGTGATTTCTGAGCTATTCAACTTTAGGCAAATTATACTCTGAACCTCAACTTTCTTATCTATAAAATGGGGAAGATAATATATGTACTTGCCTACCTTCCCCACAGTGGTTGTGAGTCAGGTTTTCTATAAATCTTTAAAATCCTATAGGACTTAATGCCAGTAATTCTTCTTAATAACCAGTCCACTCCCTCCTGTGTGAACCATGGCCTGTGGAGACCCCTCAGCAGAGGCACTGCTTTGGAAATTAAATATTCTATCACTTTCCTAGGAGACAGCTAGCTGGCTCAATGGATAAACCACCAGACCTGGAGTCAGGAAGACCTGAATTCAAATCTAGCCTCAGAGACTAGCTGTGTGACCCTGGACAATTCACTTAACTGCTGTTTGCCTTAATCCACTGGAAAAGGAAATGGCAAACCAGTATCTTTGCCAAGAAAACCCCGTAGACAATGTAGTCCATGGCATTGTGAAAAGTCAGACAAGACTGAACAACAAACAATCTCTTTCATACCCTGACAATTCATGTCCTTGAAATCCATTTTGATGCCTGCCTCATCGGTATCTGACTCTCAGGTAGAAAGGGAAATCACGTGGGAGTCAGAAAACCTGGGTTTCAACATTAACTCAGATTGTGGTTAAGTCTTTTCCTCTCTGAGAGTCAGTTTCCTCAGAGGTAATAATCCTTCTTCTGGGTCTATTAGGATGATAGTACTGTAAACTGTAAGTTTTATTGGAATGTGAGATGTTACTATTTCTACTGAGGCAACATTATATAGTGGGAAGAAGATTGGTTCTGGAGTCAGAGTGCAAATCCTACTTCTGACCTTTCCTGCCTGTGTGGCCTTGGACTTCCCTGGGCCTCAGTTTCCTCATCTGTAAAAGGAGAGGTCTGTACCATGCCTCTAATTAGGGTCCCTTCTGCTCTGTGATCCTGGGTGACTTGGGGTCAAACTGAAACTTTGCTTCTTACTAGATCCATGGCCCTAGACAAGCCTCTTTCCTTCTCAGGGCCTCAGTTTCCTCATCTGTAAAATGAAGAGAAGAGAAGTAGATGACCTCTAAGGCCCCTTTTGGCTTGAAAAATTATGTCGGAGTATTTTGTACAGTTATTTCAGGCCCCTAAAATTCCTATAAGGTAGGAAACACTTAATTTTTAAAAATGTTCTTCAGCTCCTAGCAAGGCACTAAATGCTTACTAACTGGTTAACCCATTGGCTCCTATTTACTCACTATTCTTTGTGGAGTTCTTTTTGTATTTTCCTACTATGCCTCCCCACCGTGTGCCTAGGACTGGGCTTGACTCCCAGGACAGACTGAACAGTTGTTCCTGCTCTGTTGCCCTGTTACAAGTCTGTCTCTTTGTATTGTTCTGGCCCAGGATGTGGGAGGTGGATACAGGGTGGGAAGGTGGGGGGAGGCCTGATGGATGGGAGGGCTGGGAAGTGAGGAGGGCAGCTTGCCCTTGTAATCCCCTGGTGCCTGTCAGTTACCCGGGGCCTCTACCTCCTCTCAATGGGGGTGGGGGGAACTTGTCTCCCTGGAAATCAGCCTGCCCATCACTTCCCTGCTGGCTGCCTCCTCTGCAGGCAGGGCACACGCACTCCTGGGGAGAAGGAAAATCACAGGCAATTTGTCAGGCATTAGCTGATAATTCAGACAGCGGCGTGTGCATGCCTGAGTCGGGCTCCCAGGCTGGCGCTGGCGGAGACAGGTTATCGACTGTGACATGCTGCAGGTGACACCTCGCTGGCCTGGCCACTGCCCCCACCCGCACCCCTCTGGAGGGAAAGGAAGAAGCGGCCACATTGAGACATCAGCCCCAATGACTCATTCAGACTGGAGATGAGCTCTCTGGGGATGGAGGGAGCGAGAGGAGAGGAAGAGGTGGAGGGGCAGGAAGAACTTCCAGAGCTCTCCCCCACTCACTAGATCCCCTGGAACCCCACGGGACTCTTTGGGACCCTTAGAATGATCTGGCTTGAAGGGCCCCTCCCAGCTCTTCTCTAAAGCACAAAGAGGAGGCTCACATCCTCTTGTTACACCCATCAGCAAAGGCCTCTGGGAGCCCAGCATGTGCCCAGCACAGAGGAAGTGAAGGCTGAAGAGGGGAGGGGAGAGGGAAAGCAGGTTCTGCTTGTAACAGACTGAAGATTCTAGAATCACTAATGGAAAGCCCCAGGGACCCTTGAGGGCGGCTAATGGAACCTTCTCATTTAACAGGTGGAAAATGAACCCCTGACAAGCTTAGGTATTATATTAGGTGCTGGGAGAAAATGCAAAAATGAAGACAGTCCCTGACCTCAGGAAGCTTACATTCCATTGGAGGCCATGGGTGGGGGGGGGAGGAAGATATATATATTCATATTTTCTATATATATGAGCTTGTGTACATATGTATATATGTGCTAATGTACGTGTATACATGTACTAATGTACATAATATGATATAGGCATATGTACATATACCTATGTGTGCAGACATATTATATATGCATATACGTGTGTATTAGTGGTCAGTCGTTTCAGTCCTGTCTGATTCTTCCTAACCCCATTGGAGGTTTTCTTGGCAAAGATACTGGAGTGGTTGGCCATTTCCTTCAGATTTTACCGATAAGGAAACTGAGGCAAACAGGGTTAAGTGACTTGCCCAGGGTCACACAGCTAGTAGGTGTCTGAGGCAGGATTTGAAGTCAGGTCCTCCTGACTCCAGGGCTGGCTCTCTATCCACTGCAGAATCCAGTTACCCAGTATATACCATACACAATACAAAATACAGGAGTCAGGACGTACCTATAATATGCTTATGTTTTACACATACATACACACATTTTATATATATAAAATATTAGATAGATAGATAGATAGATAGATAGATAGATAGATAGATAGATAG
>NW_027185588.1:977676-983980 GCF_028583685.1 Petaurus breviceps papuanus
TAGATAGATAGATAGATAGATAGATAGATAGATAGATAGATAGATAGATAGATAGAAATAGATGATAGTACAGTGGATAGAGCCCTGGGTCTGGTGTCAGAAATACCTGAGGTCAAATGCAGTCTCTGATATATACTAGCTGTGTGACCCTGGACAAGTCACTTCACTTTGTTTGCCTCAGTTTCCTCATCTGTAAAATGAACTGGAGAAGGAAATGGCAAACCACTCCAGAAGCTCTGCCAAGAAAACCCCAAACGGGGTCACAAAGAGTCAGACATGATTGAACAAAGACATATAAAGATATACATACAAAGACATATAAAGACTGAACAACAACATACAAAGATAAGAGCTACCATTCACATAGCACCTACTTTGTGTCAGTCATTGTGCTAAATGCTTTACAAATGTTATCTCACTTGATCCTTACAACAACCCTGGAAGGTAGGCGTTATTATTACCTCCATTTTATAAATGAGGGAACTGAGGCAGAGGTTAAGAAGCTTGCCCAGGGTCACATAGCTAGTAAATGTCTGAGACTGGATTTGAACTCAGATATTCCTGACTCACACACACACACATATGTACATATGTGCATATATATTTTGGGTGAAGGATAGGTGGGTGATACCAGAACCAACTGATGGGAATAAACCAGGAAAGGCTTCCTGTAGAGTGTGGTTCTTCAGCAAAATGTTAAAGAAAACAAAGTATTAGAAGAGATAGAAATTGAGTTGATAGTGTATTCCAGCCATGGGGGAAAGCAGTGATTTACATAATGTATATAAAGTACTTTGTGAACCTTAAAATGCTTTATAAATGCCAGTAATTGTTGTCCTGTTTGTAACTGTGTACAAAACCCTGTGGTTAGCTATATTATGGGACCTAGGGGAAACCAAGTCACTCTCTGTCCCAACTGGGATCTGTTCATTTGGAAAGATAAGCCACCAATATATCATAACAGCATGGCAACATCTCCTCAGATTTGCGGAGCCGGGGATCCTCTACATAAAATAGTAATTAATATAATTTGTGGTACAAGGGCTGTCCCAGGATTAAGTTGCCAGAGAGAGACACAATTGCTGTACAACTTCAAAAGAGGGAGAACTATATCTTTAAGTTATAGAACTCCTCTCCTCACCCTGGGGCAGCACTGGCCCCATACAACCTCTCATCCATGGCCCTCACCTCGACCCCAATTTCAATCCCAGCCTCAGCCTCAGACCTACCTGTATTCTCAAACCTAGTTCCGGAACTTTAGTGCTGACAGAGTCCCAGAAGGCCATACTGAAGGAACAAGGTGTCCCCCCACCCCACCCCCCCAGGAGGAGGAGCAATCATTCAATACACTTTTATTAAGCACCTATTATGTACTAAGCACTATGCTAAATACTACAAATGCAATGAAAGGGTGGGTGGGAGTCCCTGTCCTCTGAGGGAGACATCCTGCAAACAAATGTATGAAACAAGCTACATATAAATAGCTTATATAAGATAGATGGATAGAGAGATAGAAAGAGATAGAGAGATGATAGATAGATAGATAGATAGATAGATAGATAGATAGATAGATAGATAGATAGATAGAGATAGATAGAGAGAGAGAGAGATAGATAGATAGATAGATAGATAGATAGATAGATAGATAGATAGACAGACAGATAGATGATGGATGGATAGATAGATAGACAGATGATGGATGGAAAGACAGAGAGATAAACAGAAAATAGTCAACAAAGGGAAGGCACTAGAATTAAGAGGAATCGGGGGAGGCTTCCCATAGCAGGTGGGACTGCCTGAATTTGAAAGAGGCCAGAGAAACCAGGAGATGAAGGGGGAGAGAATTCTGGGTACTGGGGACAGTCAGAGAAAGAATCTCCTCCTTCCAATCCACAGGTATTAAGCGGGCCCTTCGGCGCTTGATCTAGCCCTGACTCTTGGCCCTGGTCAGAACTGACTCCCTGTCTCCAGATCCTTCTCACCCCCATCTGCACCCCCTATATCACACGCCCTGCTCTGACCTTGTGTCCCTGAGCCCGTATCACCACCCGTGTAATAAATGTAAGGCACATTTAAAGAGCTGAGAGTCCCCGGGGGTAGCCACCCCTACATTTGGATGGGAAGGCCAGAAACATCGACCTTTCTCCACCCAGCAAAAAAGGAACTGAGCAATAAACATGTCCGGAAAAAGACAAATGGTTCAGTCACATGCTGTTAATGTAGATCCCAGAAGAGGCTCTTAGGCCAAGTATATCTCCTGCAAGGTAATATGAGCTGAAGAGGGGCAGGAAGAGGACAAGGGTGGGGGACCAGAGCAGCTGGGAGAGACCCACACTGGATGAGCTTGAGCAGGGGGAAAGATGTGGGAGAGGTGAGATCGAGCCTGAGGAAATGATCAAATCTAAGTGATTGATCGTGGCATTCAAAGCCCTCCGCAGCCTGGTCCCATGCTCCCTTTCCAGCCCGGTCTGCGAATGCACCCTGCACCAAGTCTGCATTCCAGGCAAACTGGACCATGTCCCCTCCTACACTCTCTTCCTGCCTCTCCCCTAGAGACTCCCCCTCCCCACGGACAAGTCCATCCCTCCCTTCCAGTCTCCAGAAGCCAGCCCCTCCTGGAAGGTTTTGTGGACTAGTCTGGTGCCCCCTATCAGACTGTAAATTAAGCAAGGATCTGTCTTTATATCCCCAGTGGTGAGCACTAGCTCGGGTTATTGCACATACTGGATATTTAATCAATGTTTGTTGAATGTATTATAGGATCAGAGGGGAATGAGATCTCAGTGGAGCAGAAGATTACTGGCCCCACTCCTCAGGAAAGGACAGGACACACTATGGGGCCAAAGACAACAGAAAAGGGACCCGAGATGGGAGGGCAATGTAGGGAACAGAAAGAGAAAGGAAGAAGTGACAAAGAGGGTCCGAGATGAAAAGGGCCTTGGCACAGCTGGGAGGAGCCTTAGAACATGGGATGTCAGAGCTGGGAAAGGTCTTAGAACAGAGAATGTAAGAGATAGGACGGTCCTTAGAACAGAAAATGTCACAACTGGGAGGGGCCTTAGAACATGGGATGTCAGAGCTAGTTAGGGCCTTAAAACAGAGAATGGCAGCACTGGGAAGGAAGCTGTAGCTGAGAGGGGCCTCAGAACATGGGATATTAGAGCTGGGAAGAGTTTTAGAACAGAGAATGTCAGAGCTAAGAAGACACTTAAAACAGAGAATGTCAGAACTAGAAGAAGTCTTGGAAATTCAATGGTAAAAGCATTTATTAAAAACTTACTACATTTCAAGCAGTTAGGTAGGACCTTGAGATATAGACAATATCAAAACAATCCCAGCCTTCAATGGATTTTCTTACCACTGTAGGGAATGAATATATCTCCAGATAAATTAATTTGGATTTTTTGTCAATTAGTCACATCTGAATCTTTGTGACCCATCTGGGTTTTTCTTGGCAAAGATGCTGGAGTGGTTTGCCATTTCCTTCTCCAGCTCATTCTACAGATGAGGAAATTGAGGCAAACAGGGTTAAGTGACTTGCCCAGCATCACACAGCTAGTGAATGTCTGAAGCTAAATTTGAATTCAGGTCCAGGGCTCATGTTCTAACCACGAGTAAATAGGTGGCTGGTTCAACTTGACTTACACCTTAAAGGGAATAAGGGTTTCCAAAAGGCAGAACTGAAGATGAGCATCCAGGCATGGGGACACCTTCCACAAAGGGTGAGCCACTCACCCCCCTGCTGTGGCCCCTCCCAGCTCGGGGCGCTTTGTTCTAAGGGTTCCCTGGGTGCCATCATCATACTCCACAGGTCCTTCCATCTCGGTTATTTTGTGTGATTCCTCTCCTTCCCTTTGGAATGGAATGTTGTGCGTGAGGAACAGTACATAGCCCAGTGTGGCTGGGTCCTTGGGGACAGGAATTCTAAATTAATGTAGACAGATAAGAGTCAGAGTGTGAAGGACTTTAAATGCCAAGCAGAGAAATCTGCATTTCTCCTCAAGGCAATAGGGAGCCAGGGTTGCTTCTTGAGCTAGGGAATGGCTGATACTTTAGTAATACCAATTTTGGTATCTATGTGGAGGATGGATCCAAGAGGGAGAGAAGCTTGAGGCAAGGAGGCTCCATTAGGAGGGCATTGAAATAGTCCAGGCAAGAGATGATGAGGACCTGGATGAGTGTGGTGACCATGTGAGATGTCACCAAGGCAAAACTGACCAAATAAGAGAGCTGGTGACTATTGGAGGGATTGGGGAATTGGAGAACCAAGGAAAACTTGGGGAGATATCAGTTCTTTCCCCGGGGGAGACCTAGTGACAGGCAGTAGTGAGCTTAGAGATGGACTGATGTGGACAGAAGTACAAACACCCCTAAGGGTTGGCCTTGTTGACCTTTGTCACGCCAGAATTCTGTGGTTCAGACTTCCTCAAAGTAGGGAAGACGCCATCATGAAACCAAGGAAAAGGCTCATAGATTTACACCTCAAAAGGTTCTTAGAAGCTGTTGTGTACAATCTCTTCATTGTACAGATGAGGAAACAGAGTTTCGGTAACAGTCCCAAAGTCACACCAATGATAAGAGCTAGATTGGAACCCAAGACTCTTTCCACCAACCACAGCTGCCTCTCCAAAGGCCAGATTCCTCAGCCTGACCTTCAAGGCCTTCTACAATTTGGTCTCCAACTACCTTTCAAGCTTTATCTCCCCAACAATTCCCCTGTGCAAACTCACTGCCAAACTGTGCAACCCCATCTCCCTGTATCCACCATGGTGGGTTTTCCCACTTCTGGATATCTGTTCATACGTCACTGCCTCCTAACCTCAGCACTCATCAAAGTCCCCGTTCCCTCAAATTGACAAAATTACAGAATATTAGAGATACAGTCAATCAGTCCACAAACTGACTTAATTATTAAGCGCCTACTATATACCAGGGCTGCTAGGCCTGGATAGAGCCCTGAACCTGGAATCAGGAAGACCTACATTCAAATTCAGCCTCAGTCACTTACTAGCTGTGTGACCCTGGTTAAGTCATTTCCTCAACTATAAGATGGGACTTTCACCTTACAGCAGGAACTAAATGAGATATTTGTAAAGCTCTTAACATGACACATTATAAGCATTTAATCAATGTGTGTTCTCTCCCTTCCTGTTAAAAGGGTGCTCAGGGCTCGTTTTGTCTAATTGGGAAAATGTCGTGTCCCTTGTATTTACTTATCCTTGTACCTGTTGTTCTCACGCCTCCCCCAGGTGAATGTAAACTCTTTGAGGGCAGGTACTGTTTTCACATCGTGTCCCCCCTCAGGCTCTGAATGCCTTGAGAGCAGGGACTCTTTTATGCTGTTCTTTGTATCCCAGGACTTAGCACCACACCTGGTATATAACTGTTGCTGTTGTTAGTAGTCTTTCACTTGTGTCTGACTTTCTGTGACACCATTTGAGGTTTTCCTGGCACGGATACCAGAGTGGCTTGCCATTTCCTTCTCCACCTCCTTTACAGATGAGGAAACTGAGGCAGAGTGAAGTGACTTGCCCAGGGTCACCCAGATAGTGAGTATCTGAGGTCACATTTGAACTCAAATCCTCAAGTTTTCCTGACTCCAGGCCTGGCACTCTATCACCCTAGCTATCCTGGTATATGGTAGTTACTTAGTAAATGCTTGTTGACTGATCAACCATGTATTTCTATCCTTTAGGTATCATAGAGCCCGTTGGGCATTTAATAAGTTCTTATTAAATTGAATTGAATTTCTTCTACAATACATCTACCAAGTGATGATCTCGTCTCTGCATGAAGACCTCTAACAAAGGGGACCCCATGCCTTCCTAAAGTGGCTGATTCTATTTTGGGATCACATTCTCTGTTATCAGGTTTCCTTGACCTGCCTCTCAGCCACTTTCGCCCACTGTCTGACCCTTTGAGCTAGAATGGCCATATTGGAGAGACAGATTCAGAGTTACTTAGAGTCAGGAAGACCTGGACCCAAGTGTTGTTTGTGATATATCATGACTGGGTGATCCTGGACAAGTCACTTAACCTCTTGGCACCGCCAGGTGATGCTCTAATACTATAAGTTGCAAAGAAAGTTCATTAGTAGAAGAAATTTCTCACTAGTGCTCCCTACACTGATAAAATTGCAAATATGGGGGAGAAGAAAGAGAGAGAGAGAGAGAGAGAGAGAGAGAGAGAGAGAGAGAGAGAGAGAGAGAAAGGAGGGAAGAGAGAGAAAGGAAAAGAAAAAAGAGGGAGAGAAAGAGAGAAAGAAGAAAGAAAGAAAGAAAGAAAGAAAAAAAGAAAGAAAGAA